>NC_081552.1:233553356-233853356 GCF_963082655.1 Stomoxys calcitrans | reverse complement strand
GCCAGCATTGGGAAGGGATAACCAACGCTGAAAATTTTGTTTATGATTCGAACCCAAGCTTTCAGCATCTGGGCGGACATGCTTAACTCTGTCCACTGGCTTGAAAAAATTCACATCGGGACGAGGCTGTCGCTTAGAGTATTTTTATAGTCTTTTGGTCTTGGGAGAGGAACATCACGGGGTCATTGTTACATATACTTCCTTCCTGCTCCATATATTCTGGACCCTGTTTTCGTTCTGTTTGGCAGAACCGCCTCTATCATCTGTTGGTGTCAGTGAGGTGTAACCGTTGTTGATGTCGATGAACGACTTTATCTGTGGATGAGCCTGGTAGCTCTCAGCTAAGGTTTCGTAATAGTAATGATAGTAGTTCCGACTTAACTAAGTTCATGTGCTACGTCAGTGTATTTTTCCTACTGGTCTAAAATTGATGCCAACGTTCCAAATGTGTAATGTCATCTGCTCTTGCGATAGCGATCCTCGTCGAGCTTCTACAGGTGAGCAAGGTTGTTCCAATCCATAAGACCGATCACCACGAAAACGCTGTTGTTTTTGTTGTAGCAGTGTGTTGTACACTGAGGCGGCAGCCCTTGTCGATGAAGGAATCCATCGGTACGTACAACCGGCTACCATGGAATTGTATGTAGAGATTGTATTGTATGTATTGCATGCAGAGATACGGATCCTCGTCGAGCTTCTACAGGTGAGCAAGGTTGTTCCAGTCCATAGGAAGTGTGTTGTACACTGAGGCGGCAGCCCTTGCCGATGAAGGACTTCATCGGGTCAACCAACCAACCGACTGCCATGGGAGTGTCAGTATTGTGTTCTATCTTTCGTATGCCTATTTCTGTTGAATATCCAGATCTAGGAAGTCTGCGAGTAAGGTGGTGTCCGTCCAAAGGGTTCTGGGTCTGAGTGGAGTTGATTTGGCTGGGCAGATAAAAAAGTGGCATGTGGCCCTGATCACAATCAGAACACGCTTGCTGCAATTTGGTACAAATCCTATCACTAAAGGAGTTGAGGCGCCTGCATCTGTCGGAATGCACGGCTTTCACATTCGATGTCCTCATATAGTTTGACAGTGCTGACCGTGGTGTATGCTTTCGATAGGCACAGTGCCAAAAAAGACCCTTCTATAATAGTGGCTGGACTGGTTGAAGCTAAAGCAAACGTACGGGGTGATAGCATGCAAAGCTGTGAGGTTGTATGCTAAGCATTTTTCGGAACGGGGGAACGTGATGAATTTTGGTTATTTAAAGGCGCCAATAAATCGCATTGTCATATCGAGCATCAAAGGTATTCCATATTTTAAAAAGAGTCGGTGAACGCCCGGTCTCACTAAGACTCTCCACTTGATACCGGTTACTACAGTTACAACCACTCCGTGTACCCACGGAGCATCAATCCCATGGCAGCCGGTTTTATGCACCGGATTGACCCGATGAATTCCTTCATCGGCAAGGGCTGCCACCTCAGTGTACCACACACTGCTACTACTACTACTCTATTACCTACAACCTCGGGCCGCTCCCGGTAGCTCCCAACTGAGCTCCTAATTATAACGATGAACACCACACTGTTCAGCTTTTTGGTTTCTGGGACTTACCCCACGACACAATGTATGAAGCAGCAGCTACTAACTCTAGTGCCAGGAAATGCATATTTTTGATTTTTAATTAAAAAGATCTGGGAGATAGGTAAGACGAAATCGGGGACTTCAAGAGTCGGAAAATATAATGATCGCTGTAATCTAGGAGACAAAGCAAACCGGCATTTGTACTATAATTGTTATTGTTGTAGCCACATTTTCAGGTGGAGGTGGCGATCCTCGTCAAGCTGCTGTAGGTGAGCAAGCTCGTTCCGGTCCTAAGGACCAATCACCTTCGGTTATTTAAAGGCATCAATAACCCGCCTTGTCATATCGAGTACAGTACATGTACAAGAACCGGTGCCGGATTCTCACTGAGACTCTCCTCTCGATACCGCTGATTGTCCGCGATTGCCGTTGCAGCTACTCCGTATGGAGCATTGTGACCATGACAATTTCTTCACAATCCCATGACTGCCGGTTGTATGTACCGGATTGACCCGATAAATTCCTTCATCGGCAAGGGCTGCCGCCTCAGTGTACCACACATTGCTACTACGACAACAACAACAACAACAAGGATTCCTTCACCTTTAAATAGGTTCTGTGTTGATGCTTAAGTTTTGCCTGAATTGACCTGAATGACCATGGATTTTATCAGATGTTCTGAAATCGAAGCTTACACTCTTCCGCAACAGTCGACATTAACTATTAAATAACCTCAACTAAGACATATTTTTGATGATTGGAAGGAAATTGATTCCAAGCGTCCAGAGATAGAGATTTGTACACGATGCAAACATTCTACAACTTGCTACCTTTTTGTTGGCTGTGGTGTTTGAAAAAGAGCTACTGATAATACACCAGAAACGATGTCAGTAAACAGAAATATGAACAGCAAATTTTGGTAAAGAAACTTCTTGGTTGTGCCAACTTTCATAAAATCTAAACGCTTAAACAAACTTCCCTTCCTTCGACAATGGTTTCATTGCAGGAGGCTTGTTATCATTAAGATATCATACTGCATGCCAACCCTATGGTTATGCTTTTTAATATGTCATGCTCACAATACTATTGCTTCCTTCTACAAGAGCATGCTTCCACGAAAACCACATGTCCCAAGAACATAGATATTTAAGGAAATTGCAATTATTAATGAAATACCCAAAAGAGGTTTATTGGCCTTACCTTGTCGTCACCAAATGTTGTTGTTGATGAATGAAATTGATTCATGTTATTGTGGTTAACACTTGTTGTTGGTCTACAATCTATGCCGACTTTTTATATCCTCTAATGCGACATAATAAAATCAACGTTTACTCTGAAACCGTAGAAACTTTAATTTGTTAAACGTTTTTGAAAGTTCCAATGAATTTTATTTCTATTTACTTCTCACTTTGACGATTAATTCGAAGCACAAAGCCAGACTGAAGCAAATTAACGGCGTCGCCATTGTGTGAGATTTTTAATCCCAATGAAAGTATTGGCGTTGCTTCGTTTTTGGCGTCTAAACACAATCATGGCGGCGTTCAATAGGAATTTGACGTCTTAAGCTGAGTATACTGTTCAGTATTTCGAGCGGAATGCTGTCAAACTTCATAAAAAAAAACGTCAGCGAAACATTGACAGAAAACCGGCGGAAAAGTAGTACTCTGTTTAAAGTGAGAAAAGTGGCAAAAAAAAAAAACTATTGTAGAGGCAACACTTGAAACTATTGTCGGCATCATTTTAGTTTGTCTTATGGGCTTCAATGGTTTCCTTTTCTTTATAAAGGGTGATTTTTTTGAGGTTAGGATTTTCATGCATTAGTATTTGACAGATCACGTGGGATTTCAGACATGGTGTCAAAGAGAAAGATGGTCAGTATGCTTTGACATTTCATCATGAATAGACTTACTAACCAGCAACGCTTGCAAATCATTGAATTTTATTACCAAAATCAGTGTTCGGTTCGAAATGTGTTCAAATTTTGAAAAATTTTGTTCAGCGATGAGGCTCATTTCTGGTTGAATGGCTACGTAAATAAGCAAAATTGCCGCATTTGGAGTGAAGAGCAACCAGAAGCCGTTCAAGAACTGCCCATGCATCCCGAAAAATGCACTGTTTGGTGTGGTTTGTACGCTGGTGGAATCATTGGACCGTATTTTTTCAAAGATGCTGTTGGACGCAACGTTACGGTGAATGAACACATTTCGAACCGAACACTGATTTTGGTAATAAAATTCAATGATTTGCAAGCGTTGCTCGTTAGTAAGTCTATTCATGATGAAATGTCAAAGCATACATAACCTCAAAAAAATCACCCTTTATAAGCAAAAGATAGATAAGGTCAGTTGGAAGCCATGAATCTATAGGTGCAATATATCTTCAAGGATACGTTCAGTGTCGGATCGTTTATTTTTGTTTTGTTTATTTCAGTTGGCAACCCTATGCCTGTTTTAAAACGCAGCTGATCATTTCTCTGTTTTTTCTGCTTTATTGACTGCTTTTAAGCGTTCCTGTTGATTCGCGTTTGCTATTACCGATAATTAAATCAGGATAAATAGGAATTTTAATTGAAGTGCTGTTTTTTGCTGCGAATATTGCTGAAGTACATTGCATAACATTTACTACCTTCGTTTAGTAGGCATTGTTATTGTTGCTGCTTGCTATTGCTGTTGTTGCTGCTGTTTATATCTTGCTGCTTTGCTGATTGTTATTTAT
Source organism: Stomoxys calcitrans (assembly GCF_963082655.1). NCBI lineage: Eukaryota > Metazoa > Arthropoda > Insecta > Diptera > Muscidae > Stomoxys > Stomoxys calcitrans. Next base: position 233,849,065 of record NC_081552.1, on the reverse strand, counting down.
TTGCGAAATGCCGGGTGCAAAAACTGTTGATTGTGGCACTTGCAACACCGCGATTACGAAGACCCAAGGATGTATTTCGTGCAAGATCTGTTCGAAATGGATTCATGCATTTTGTGCTAAATTATCGGATAAGGATCTCATTGCACTAAAAGCAATCAAATCGAGTGCGTTCATATGTGCTAGTTGTTAGTATAACCTCACCAATCGACATGACAATGACAGTATTGCTGGTGATGTGCGGAACCTTAGCAAGAAATTTGATGAGTTTATCATAAGCAATAAGGATGAACAAAACTCTATTAAGCTAGCCCTAGATGATATTAAAGGAGAAGTTAGTGCGTGCCTTAGTGAAATTAAGAGTGATATTACCAAGTGCAATGATCGAATTAATGGTGTTGAGACAGTCGCATTCTCTAAGATATCTAATTTGGAAGCTGGTTGTAATGCCTTACACCGAAGATTGAATCGTGCTGATTTTTTGATTAGTGGGCTACCTGAGGGGCTTGACGATCTTATGGCTCCTGTTATAGCTGTAGCTGCCAAATTCAATGTTGACATGGCGAAACATGATATAAACCATGTTTGCTACATCAATGGAAAGCGAAACATACTAGTAAAGTTAAATAGCGTTGCGAATCGTGACAAGATTATGAGGCAGTATTTTAAAACCCGCACACTCAGAGTTTGTGATATCATGGGAACTACCTTAAGCGACATTACTAGCCGTGTTTATTTGAACGATCATTATACACCGGCAGCTTCTTTCTTAAACACTATCTGCGTCAAGCTTCGTCGGTTGAACATAATCTCTAAGTTTAAAATTTTAAACGGTGATAAAGCCACAGCTAAGATTACCCTCTTGGATGGTAAAGAGATAATACGTGATATTGAAGGATGTAATGCTCAACGGTGCTGCTGCTTTAAGCTGAGTATTATATTCCTCGTCTTCCTGATGTTCCATTTAAGACCGGGATACAGTATATTTTTTAATAATGAATTTAGTTTTTTTCTCTGCTTGGTAAATTTGTATAGTGTACCTTCTTGTATTCTGGTTCTACTTCTTTTGCGAATTAATTGATCTCCATTTGGCTTATTCATTTGTAATGATTAGCTGCATTACAGTATGTATATTTTTAGCGAATTAAGAAATGTATTTGTTAAAAATAAGTAATTTTGATTTGTTTTTTTATTCCACAATTTGGTTCCCCGCCTTAATCTACTATGATGATTTCTGATGATAATCTTGGTCCTATAGTGCACGATAATTCATATATTAAATCTGTTCTCCTACGGTTTCGAAATCAATTAAGTATATCTCATATGAATTGCAGGAGTCTAAGACCACCTTTTAAAATTAACGAGCTGCGTTCTATTCTTAATGAGAACTTCTTTAACATATTTGCGGTCTCTGAAACGTGGCTTACATCGGATATTTCGAACCGCATGATCTCTGTACCCGGATATAAAATATGTCGAAATGACCGTCTAATTTCTGGTAGGGGAGGAGGTGTAGCGATGTACATAGCTAATGGGTTACGTTATAGTATTGTTTTTAAGTCGTCCGGTTCACGATGTGAGTCGCTATTTATTGAGTTGATCTTAAATGAGGTTAAGCTGCTTCTTGGTGTTGTATACTTACCGACAGGTGATTTGGACGACTTTGAGAGCTGTCATAAAGATCTTTTTTCTAGGTATGCAGGAGTTGTTGTCCTTGGAGATTTCAATTGTAATCTCTTTAATATTTCTAGGGCGAATTCATGTCGTTCTTTTTGTACGAGATATAACTTAAACTTGGTTCACAATTCCAAACCTACACATTTCGATTTAAGGTGCCGGTCTACTTCTTTAATTGATTTCATGTTAGTTAGTAACCCTTCTTTAATTTCTTATTCGGACCAAGTACAGTGTCCCTCCGTTTCTGACCATTCTCTTATATTTGCATCTCTTCATTATAATTTTCAGCAGCCACCTGAGTTTTTTGAGTTTCGTGACTACAAAAATATTGATTGGGTTGGTTTGTTTGCCTCTTTAGAAGATTTCGACCGTTATGCAGTCTTCAACGCCAGGGATGTTGATACTAAATGCGCACTGGTTTCCTCTCTCCTAAATAGTTTGTTCTCTTTTGTTCCTACAGTCAAGAGAAAGATACGTGATTGTAATGACAAGTGGATGGAGTCTAGAGAGATTGTTCTTGCTAGATCTTTAAGGGATTTGTCTTATTCTGCATTTCTATCTTGTAGATCAGATGAGAAGTGGAAAACGTATTGCAAGTATAGGAACAAGGCGAAGTCTGTTATTCGTCGGATAAGACGCAACCATTTTTCTAAACTTTTTTGGGGTCTTGATGCAACTGGTATGTGGAAAGTTCTCAAACATTCTGGATATGTTGGTGATGATAACTTCAATGATGATTTTGATGCGAACGAAGTTAATGAGTTTTTTGTTGAAGGTGGTGGAACGCACGATGATGGGTCTCAATTCTCATGTGAAGGAGAGACTGACTCTTCCTTTTCGTTTTGTTGTGTGAATGAGTTTGAAATTATTGAAGCTATAAGTAGGGTGAAGTCTGGGTCAGTTGGTGTGGATGGTATTCCAATGCGTTTTATCAAGACCGTCTTTCCTTATGTTTCCGATGTTATTTTGGATCTTGTTAATTTTATTCTGATGTCTTCTTCTTTTCCCTTGGCTTGGAAGATTGCCAGGGTTATACCGATTCCCAAAGCGAAGCATGTTAGAAGGGTTGATGATTTACGGCCTATCTCCATACTTCCTGCAATGTCTAAGATTGTTGAACACATAATGAAGAATCAAATATTACAATCATCGCAGCTTCGAATACACGATATGCAATATGCCTTTCGCCACGGACTCAACACCACTCATTTGCTGCTTAAGCTGAATGATTCCATCCGAGTGAATGCCAATAACGGAAAACGCAGTGTGATGGTTTCTCTTGACTTGTCAAAAGCCTTCAATTCTATTAATTTTGTTCGATTACTTACTAAATTGCGTGATTTTTTCAATTTTTCTACATCTGCCTGCAAACTGATACTTTCTTACTTAAGTAACAGATCTCAGTTTGTGGTTCTGAGCGGTGCAAACTCAAGCATGCTTTCTCTTCATTCTGGTGTACCACAAGGTTCCATCTTGGGTCCACTTTTATTTATACTTTACGTGAATGATTTGCATCGTTTTACTTCTTGTAGGAGTTGTGAGGCGTTTATGTTTGCTGATGACATTTTCTTGCTTTTTAATGGCAGTTCTACAACACCTGATATTCTTGAGAATGATATAAATTCGGTTTTGGGCAGGGTTGTTAACTGGGCTTCTGCCAATGCTTTAAGGATTAATCCCTCTAAATCCAAGGCTCTAATGTTTGGAAACTTTACTACCACATCTCTTAACATTTTTGTTGGAAATTCGGAGATTGAGTTTGTCGACCGACATAGATGTTTGGGTGTTATTGTTGACACTGAGTTATCTTTTAGGTACCATATTGATGCCTTGTCAGGGAAGGTTTGGTCTTGCCTTCGTAAAATGTATTCTTCTATTGTTTACCTACCTTTCAAGGTGAGAAAGCTTCTGGCTTATTCTCTGTTAATGTCTCAGATACTTTACGGTTTGGAGGTTTTTTCAGGTACTATTCAGGCTAACTTTACAAAATTGAGGCGAATTGTAAATTCCGTTGTGCGGTTTGTCTACAATGTCCGAAGACGAGATCGTATATCTTGCTTCGTAAAACGTTTTCTTAATTGCTCATTTAAAAGGTTTGTTGAGTGTAGGAATTTACTACTTTTCATAACGCTTTTGCTAATATTAGACCTGTTCCTCTAAGGAGGATTTTTGTATTCTCTCGGTCTACTAGAAACCCGCAATTATTTATTCCTAGAATTAGAAGAAACATATATGCGAGATCATATGCTGTTAGAGTAGCAAGATGCTGGAACCGACTGCCTCATGAATTACGCATATTTTCCCATTCCAACAACGTTTTCCGTTTAAAACTTTTTGATTTTTATAACTCTTTTGCTGATGGTTAATTTTTTTTTCCTTGTTCTATTCTTACATCGGATTTTCAAAGCTGCACTATTTTTAAAAATAGCTGCGCTTTTTTTTAATTCTTGTGCACTTTGTTGGACCACTTTCTATTTATCGCTCTCTTCCATTTGGATTTCTTTTATATTCTTTATTTTTAATGGCTGGGGAGCCGAATATTAGGTAAATATAATAAAGTACCTCATTATGTTAAGAAATGAATTTAATTATCTGTTATACTCAGGTTACTGAAATGTTTGTATGTAATTATTTTATGGGCCTTATTGGCTTTATATTACATACATATTTGGTTAATAAATGAAATGAAAATGAAATGAAAATATTGCAAAAAAATTAACTTTTCCGATAGTATCGATAGTGCCATCGATATTTTGCCAGCTCTACTCGGGGATACGTTTTCAGGAAAATAAATATTCAAAATTTCAACAAGGAAGGATTCCTGTGGTAAATTATCCGCCAGACTGCATCGCCATCGCCATCCCAAACAGAACAGAAAAATGCATAAATCTATATTAGCATCAGGTTCCTGACTCTCTCTGTTGTCATACACCCCACATACAAGAGCAAAGGTGTGAGATGGAGCATGACATTCAGTGCCTTCCTCGGGGCATTTCACCGCTGCGATATTGGGTACCTTTTCAATCTTCTTCTTCTTCTTCTTCAGAGGGTAAAGATTCCTGAGCCTCATGCCACACCAGACATGCATAGGTTAAATTAATTTGAATCGCCCCATAAACATTTAGTGTATCGTACTCGGCCTTAAACCCCGTTTACACTGCTCATTATCAGCTGATTTTACAAAGGCAAACCAAATAATCGAGCTATTGGGTTGCCCAAAAAGTAATTGCGGATTTTTCATATAGTCGGCGTTGATACATTTTTTCAACGGCTTGTGACTCTGTAATTGCATTCTTTCTTCTGTCAGTTATCAGCTGTTACTTTTAGCTTGCTTTAGAAAAAAAATGTAAAAAAAGTATATTTGATTAAAGTTCATTCTAAGTTTTATTAAAAATGCATTTACTTTCTTTTAAAAAATCCGCAATTACTTTTTGGGCAACCCAATATTAAATCCGGATTTAAAGAGCAGTGTAAATAGGGTTTTGAGTCCCCAACTTCTTCCTATTGAGTTGCGACAGGAGTAGAGCGTTTTCAGGCTCACTTTGGCCTTTTCATTGACGTTATTTTTCACTTACTCTCTGGTTAAGAATTGCGCCCATGTACTTGGCTTTCGGATAGAGAGGCAGCTGCACATTCTACAGGACATGTCCCCTGTAAACACCCAGCATTTCCCTCCTGTTGATACCAGCTCAGCTCAGTCTGGGACTTATGCCAAATCCTTTGGTTTTCGCACATCCAGATATCTTCCTCTTCACTACCCACCATGATGACGACGGCATTCCATCCCATGGCAAACGGTTGTAGGTATTGGATTGACTCAATGGAATTCTTCGTCGGCAAGGGCTACCTCAGTGTACAACACGCTGCTACAACAACAACATGACGACGATGCATTCGCTTAGGCAACGACCTTCGCCCCTTTTCTTCGCCAAAGAAAAGGAACTTCTTAAATTAAATTTTTTATTTCAAAAAATATGAAATTAAACAATCTTGCTTTATTTTCAGTAATCTTTTTAAAATTTATAAGGCATATACAGATATGATATGAACAGTTCGCATTACATTAAATATCATCTAGAGTATGTGATATAGAGACAAAAGCTGTGAAAATATACAAAACTTATCAAAATGGAGAAAATCTATTTTATTCACTTCTAATTTTTTATTCTCTAATTATCAAATTAAATTCTTTCATATATGGTAGTTTTTACATGTATGCGTATATAAGATATTGACTAAAATCGTATAAAGATATTATCCCTTATAACAACAAAATAATAATAATTATTAGTTCTTTTTTTTTTAATATAATATAATCATAAATTTGAGATATCACATGTTCCTAAATAAATATTTTATGAAAAAACTATATAAAAAAAACACAAAATACTATTATTGCATATATATTAACAAAAAAAAAAAAAAATAATAATAATAATAGAAATTAAAGTTTTATAAATATTATATAATTAATTTTGGTTCGCTTACAACATTAACTTATAGTCTATGTTAAATTATTTTCATTTCATTTACACTATACACACACATATTAGTTTCGTATTCTAGATATGTTATTATCATACTACATTTTGGAGAGCTAGATCCATGTGTTTTTTGCTGGACCACATTTTTTTCATCCTCGATCATTTATTGCGTTTTTGCGACTCAAGATAGGTGGCGGTAAATGTGAGTAGACGATGTCTTAACTTGAGATTACGGGCACGAACATGAGCTGAATTAACTTCTTCGGTATAGTCGCCAGGGAACCAACCAATAGCACCATCACGTATGCGTTCTCCCTGATACCAACCTGGGGAAGAAGGTAAAGAGGAAATGAAGTTGGGCATTAAAGTTTAAAGAACTGGAGAAGTATGTGTAGTTCTAGAACTACTAACGGCAGGAAAAATTATTGGCTTGCCTAAAAAGTAATTGTCGGTAATATAGTAGTAATATAGTCGGCGTTGACAAATTTTTTCAACGGCTTGTGACTCTGTAATGGCATTCTTTCTTCTGTCAGTTATCAGCTGTTACTTTTAGCTTGCTTTAGAAAAAAAGTGCGCGAAATTTTGTTTAAATTTTATTTGTTTGGCGTCAATTTTAATATGGCTACCACATGTATTGAAAGAAATTCATTTAACAAACCGAATCAACGCTGGTGATATGCACCTTAAACGCAATGAATTCGATCCGTTTTTAAAACGAATCATAACTGGAGATGAAAAATGGATTGTTTACAACAACGTTAGTCGAAAACGATCATGGTCCAAACATGGTGAACCAGCTCAAACCACTTCAAAGGCTGATATCCACCAAAAGAAGGTTATGCTGTCTGTTTGGTGGGATTGGAAGGGTGTGGTATATGCTGAGCTGCTTCCAAGGAACCAAACGATTGATTCGGATGTTTACTGTCAACAATTGGACAAATTGAATACAGCCATCAAGGAGAAGCGACCAGAATTGGTCAATCGTAAAGGGGTCATATTCCACCAGGACAGCGCTAGACCGCTCACATCTTTGGTCACTCGCCAAAAACTGAGTGAGCTTGGCTGGGAACTTTTGATGCATCCACCATACAGCCCTGATCTTGCACCCTCAGACTACCATTTATTTCGATCTTTGCAGAACTCCTTAAATGGTAAAACTTTCGGCAATGATGAGGCTATAAAATCGCACTTGGTTCAGTTTTTTGCAGATAAAGGCCAGAAGTTCTATGAGCGTGGAATACTAAATTTGCCAGGAAGATGGCAAAAGGTTATCGAACAAAATGACAATTATATATTCGATTAAAGTTCATTCTAAGTTTTATTAAAAATGCATTTACTTTCTTTTAAAAAATCCGCAATTACTTTTTAGGCAACCCAATAAAAAAAAGCAAATAAAAGCGTGCTAAGTTTGACCGGGCAGAATCCTGGGAACCCACCATCATAGATTCCGCCAAAAATGCATACAAAATAAATTTAGTTGAAGGGCATAATTTTATTCTACATACCAAACTTCTTAGAAACCAGCAAAAACTAAAGCTTCCAGAAACCGAACAAGGATGATCGAGAGACCGATTAGCATGGGAGCTATATCAGGTTATAGACCGATTTGGACGGTATTTGGCACAGTTGTTGGAAGTCATAACAAAACACTGCATGCTCAATTTCAGCCAAATCGGATAAAACTTGGCGCTTGTAAAGGCTCAAGAAGTCAAATCGGGAGATAGGTTTATATGGGAACTATATCAGGTTATAGGTCGATTCGGACCGTACTTCGCACAGTTGTTGGAAGTAATAACGGAACACTACATGCTAAATTTCAGCCAAATCGGACAAAAATTGCGGCTTGTAAGGGCTCATGACGTCAAATCGTGAGATCGGTTTATATGGGATCTGTATCAGGTTTTAGACCGATTTGGAGCGTATTTGGCACAGTTGTTAGAACACCACATGTAAAATGTCAGCCAAATCGCAAAAAAATCAAGAAGTCAATTCGGAAGATCGGTGTATATGGAAGTTATATCAGGTTATAGATCGAATCGAACAGTTGTTGGAAGTCATAACAGATTACTTCATGCAAAATTTCAGCCAAGTCGGACAAAAATTGCGGCTTGTAAGAACTCAAAAAGTCAAATCGGGAGATCGGTTTATATGGGAGCTATATCAGGTTATAGACTTATTTGGACCGTACTTGGTACAGTTGTTGGAAGTCATAACCGATTACTTCATGCAAAATATCAGCCAAATCGGACAAAAATTGCGGCTAGTAAGGGCTCAAGAAGTCAAATCGTGAGATCGGTTTATATGGGAGCTATATCAGGTTATAGACTGATATGGACCGTATTCGGCACAGTTGTTGGAAGTCCTAACAAAACGCTAAATGTAAAATTTCAGACAAAAATTGCAACTTGTAAGGGCTCAAGAAGTCAAATCGGGAGATCGGTTTATATGGGAGCTTTATATAAATGTGAATCGATATGGCTCATTTGCAATCCCCACTGACCTATGTCAATATTAGGTTAGGTAAAGTAAGGTTAGGTTAGGTTGAAAAAGAGGATGCAGATATTAATCCGCCCCATGCCACTATGGACATACACCTAAGCCAGTAATCGGCTTGTTGTGCGCTCTAAAAACTATAAAGTAACCTCTAAAAAGAAAATTTTTAAGTTAGGAATTCCGTGCTACTTACAAAATCCTTAATTGTGTAAGTTTTCAATACCTCTCCCCTAAGTTGGTTCATGTCTAGTATTGTGTCTCCACCTAAGTGCAGTGTATCTGCTAGACGCGAAAGCCGGGCAGTGACAAAGAAAATGCTTCAACGTCTCATCATCTTCCCCACATGCCCTGCACTTGCTATCACTTGCCGCACCGATTTTACATAAGTCAGCTCGTAGTCCTATGTGTCCCGTGTTATGATACCAATAGCTATACTGACCTCCTTCTTACTTCCTTTTAGTAATAGTCTTGTCTTATCACGATCTGGACCCCCCCATAGGATTTTCACCGTCCTACCGAACGCCTCGCTGTTCCACAATGTTGCATGCACATTCGTCGACCACTCCCTTAACTCGGACTGCGTTTACCCGAAAGGCTTCGGGTTAACCAAGTTTATCCTCTGGCCTTCACCGCCAAATCGTCTGCCCTTTCATTTTCCCTTACTCCGTTATGGCTCGGCACCCAAACGATGCGGATTTTCCCATCCTCAGAGAAGGCTTTAATCTTCTTCTTACACTGCAAGACTTGTTCGTGACCTTACCCTTCTAGTTGTTATTGCGCTTATTGTCGGTAAAGATGTTCACATTCGATGTCCTCGCGTTAGCACCACACCACTTAACGCATTCCGTGATCACGCGGATATCCGCCTGCAGGACCGTATTATGGTCAGGCAGTCTAAGACAGATCTCAGGCCCTGGGTTCTCAATGTAAACCCCCAGGCCCACTCTGTCCTCTAGCTTTGATCCATCCGTGTAACATGATTTTCCAGATGGCAATACTAGGGTTCCGTCAATCCAAGACTGTACCGATGGCAGCTGTACCTCGCACTCGACATCAAGGGTCATCACAGGTATCCGATCGGATACCTCTTCCCTTCCTTTCAGGTTTCCTATAGTCGCCTCGATTATACCGCGATGGTATGAGCTGCTCTCATGCTCAATCCATTCTCCCATTGCCTTAAGTCTCATAGCCGCAGTGGCTGCCTCACACTTAATCTGTATGTCAATGGGTCGGATATCTGGAATAGTCTCTAGTGCTCTAGTAGGCGTGGTCCTCATGGCTCCGCCTATGACAAGACAACATGTTCTCTGAACCTGTTGTATGGTTCTTATGATGCACTACACCAAACTATTGAGGCGTAAGTAAGTATTAGTCTAATCACGCTCCTGTAGAGCCAGTGGACTATCCTCGGCTTCAGGCCCCATTTCGAGCTTACGGCTCGTCTACTTAGTGCCCAACATATGTGAGCCTTCTCAGTACGCTCCTGAATGTGGGACTTCCAATTCAGTTTCCTGTCCAAGATCACATCTAAGTATTTGACCTTGTCAGATATTGAAATCGTTTTATTGGGGAAACGTGGTGCTTCAAATTGCCCCACCTTCGACTTCCTCGTGAACAGGCATATTTCAGTCATCTCTGGGTTAACATCGAGACTTCTGGGTCTAGCCCAGTCATATGCCATATGTAAGACCCTTTCGGCCCTTCTGCATAGTTCGTTCGGATCCTTAGACCTTAGAAGTATTATAACATCTTCTGCGTGACAGACGGGTTCAAATCCCTCCTCAGTCAGCATCCGTGTCATAGGTCATTTATGGCGATAAAATCCTCCCTCCTGTGGCGTGTCTTGTGCCACTTTCTCCCTTATATTTATGCCATTAGACACACAATTTATCTACCTGTTCCTTGGCATATGGTTTCTCCAGTCTCTAAAGACCGGATCCACCCGGCACTGGTCTAAGGATTGGATCAGTGTGTCGGTCCGCACATTGTTAAAAGCCCCCTCGATGTCAATACATACCGCCAGGGTGTGCGTTTTGGCATCGAAGGAATCTTCTATTTTATGCACAACGTCATGCAGGACAGTCTTCAATATTAAGTGTCTGTACAAAATCCAAGCGGCTAGCTTCACACGTTCGACCGCCAGCGTGATTTCGATTTCAGACGGACGGACATGGTTAGATTGACTTGGAACGTCGAGACGATCAAGAATTTATATACTTTATGGGGTCTTAGACTAATATTTGGAGGTGTTACAAACGGAATTACTAGAGTAGTATTTTCCCAGCCTATGGTGAGGGGTGTAAAAATTTTATACGGCCTATAAAACACCAATTATTTCCCAAATCCATGGGCTTATGTTTTTGTGTGTGTACACAATCATGTGTGTGTGTGTGTGTGTGTTGTTTGCCAATCACTAACCTTAAGACTTTTGTTTGTGTATTTATGTGACTTACCATCTGGCAATTTCCTAGTAACATTGACCACATCTCCCACTTCCAAGGAGAGACCATCGGGCTCATTATTTTCATAGGAATGTTTGGCTATAACTTGTGGGCAATCCCATTGCTCGTATAATTTCTCGCCAGGCGTCTCGGATTCGGGGGGCCGCATGGCTTGTAGCCAGCGCTCTTGCTCGGATACTGAAGGACATGACAAAAGCTGAAAAAATTAAAAATTTTACATGTGTGTGCACTTCTTCTTCTCTCTCTCTCTCTCTCTCTCTCTCTCTGCCAACTTACCAATTCACTAGTCTTGCGTTGATGATTCTCCAGCAGGGTCATCAGTATTAGATTTTTGCTGGTTTGACTATTCAAATCTTTGGTTGGAACTTGTGGCAGTGAATCACCTGATGTTATTGTCAACATATTGCGTGGACAATAGTCAAAGACCGAAAACTGTTCCTCACCCTTGCGTTTGGTCAATACCAACAAATCCGAGAAGAGAAACGCATAGATGGTGACTTTGCTAAACTTTTTGCCAAATGTCAATTTGGCATCATCACCGCGCCATATCAAATGGGTAAACTCGCCCTTCTTTACCAAGAAGCGGGGTTTAGTGCCTGGAGCCATGACACCAGCCGGAGCTATGGCCAGTGGTCGTATCACTGAGGGATTAAATTCCAATTGTCTCGATATCTTCTCAATCTCATAGGACTGATCACTCTTGGTGGCCGCCTCATTGCATTGGGTGACGATTTTATTCATAATGGCCAAACACATTTTCCAATTCTCATATTCATCATCATTGGGATGGCATTTGCTGAACACGGCATCAATGAGTAGGGGTAAGCGGGTGATTCTTTGCATGGGTAACATCAAAAATGAATGGAGATTCAAGCCACAACACAAAGGACTTGATTCGAGTAATTCCAAATTTTGTGAGAATAAGCCCTTGCTGGCCCTCAGCTGTTTCAGGGTGCGATCCATGCGTCCCTGGTGTTCGCAAAATCCTATATAGACATGGAAATATTTCTCGGCTATGGCATATATACGTTTGCTAAGACCAATTAGCATTATGTTATCCTGCCAGCAGGATTCCAGTTCGGAGAGTAGACGTTCTGAGCATTCATGTACGGGTACAATGTGGGCAAATAGGGCTTTGCGATCCCTTGAGTTGACTAAATGCTGATCACGGAACACGGGATGGTTCATATAATGATTGCGCAATAGATTCAAAGACTTCAGATAACTGGCCTCCGAGGTGATAATCTCAAATTTGGCCTCCATCAGCGAGCGCTCACGTGGCGTAAGGGTAGCTAAAAGTCAGTAGGGGAGAGGAAACAGAAAATCATGGTTGAAAAAATGAATAAAAGTGGGAAACGTATTCATATTGAAAGATGTAGTCAAGTTTAGATAATTTGAAAGGCTTTGGGTTTTAACATAGCGATTATAAATGCCGACCAATCTGCCGTGACCTTTTCCAGTGTCTAGTGTTCCTTGATAAACGGTCAGTATGCTTGCCCAGCACGGGAAAGCTATGAGGATCGCACTGTAACTTTGAGCTCCAATCTGTGGAAAGTTCTTCGTTTGACAAGCTTCTGTCTGCGAGCTACCGGGCGCGTCCACAGGCTGCGGATAGTGGAATACTCCATACGGAGTACCTGCAACGGCAGCCGCGGACAATCAGCGATATCGAGCGGAAAGCCTCAGTGCCTATGATGCTCGACACGGCAATACGTGGTATTGGCGCCTTTAAATAACCAATGGCCATGACCTTCCCGCGGCTATCGGTCGTATAGACCGGTTCGAGCTTGCGCGCCAATTAGAGGTTGACGAGGATCGCCACCTCTACATGCGAATGTGGCTACAACAACACAATGCTTGCTCGGAGGCCACCGTAGTGCATAGGTTATAATGCCCGCCTATGACGCTGAAAGCTTGGGTTCGCATCCTGGCAAGAATATGAAAAAAAATTTCCCATCCTAATGCTGGCAACATTTGTGACGAACTATACCATCAAGGCGGATTTAAAAAGGTGGTCTCAGCTGTTAACAGCCAACATGGTTTAACGGTATTAAGATGTCATATTTTTGTTTGCATTCTCTTTGTTATTAACTTCTCGCATATTCTCTATTCATGTATGCACACGTGTAACCACACGCACACAGATTTTTTTTGTGTGTGTTGGCAAAACGTCGATCAGCATGATGACAAGATGGCGGATTGCAGCATATGTTTTGTGTTTGTTGTGCAAAATGAGACCACCTTTAATTGTTTCGCCATGCTATACCATGTAAAAACTTCTCTCCAAAGAGGTGTCGCACTGCGGCATGCCGTTCGGACTGGGCTATAAAAAAGAGGCCCCTTATCATTGAGCTTAAACTTGAATTGGACATCATTCATTGATATGCGAGAAGTTTGCCTTTGTTCTTTAACGGAATGTTCATGGGCAAATTTGGATTTGTATCCCTGGTTAGGAGCGGAGCAATATCAAACACCCTCCGGTCGATAACTTCACGACGAGTACAGCTCTTCCCGTGTATTGGGTGCGAACCATTGCCTCCATGTTGCTCCCGAAGCGAACTCATCATTGTGAGGTTGGAACCGAAGTCCCAGGGGCTCTTGACACCCGTGATGCGAGACTAAAGTATCCGGTCAGACTTCGTAGCCAAAAGACTACAACCACGAAAAAGTGACCAGCATACAGAGAATGCAACAAATAAGATACACAAGGACGACATTCAAAACACACATAGGATACGGCAGCTCTCACGAGCTAGGCAACTACTTTGATGCGATGTAGGGAGTTAAATCCTAGCTAAATGCTTGAAAGTCTCACGGTCAGAGCTTCTTTGCTCATAACAGGGGCGATCAGCGTCTTCCTATATGCATGATCACATTAAACGGCTTATCTTTAGGACACTGGACCATCGCCAAACTCTTCAGTTAGAGGAGTTATCAGTAGTGAAATAATTTCGGACGGCAAAACTCAAATTGGGATAAGGCACATAAGGAAGCTACTTGAGCCATGGCTTAGACCACCGACTAAAATACGGCAACAGAATTCTCCGAGGTTAAAGTAGCCATTGTGGATGGATGTTGATGTAGAGCTGGCAAAATATAGATGGCACTATCGATATTTAATTATCGATATTAAGAATTACACCTATAGGGGCTCAAGAAGCAAAATCGGGAGATCGGTTTGTATGGGAGCCGTATCAAGCTATAAATCGATTCATACCATATTAGACGCAAAATCGGGAGATCGGTTTATATGGGAGCCGTATCAAGCTATAAATCGATTCATACCATATTAGACACGTATGTTGAAAGTCATGGGAAAAGCCGTTGTACAAAATCTCTGCCAAATCTCGGATGAGAATTGCGGCCTCTAGAGGCTCAAGAAATCAAGATCTCAGATTGGCAACTATACCAGGTTATGTACCGATTTGCGCCATTCTAAGCACAATTTTTGGAAGTCATAATAAAACACCTCATGCAAAATTTCAGCCAAATCCAATGAGAATTGCGCCCTCCAGCGGCTCAAGAAGTCAAGATCTAAGATCGATTTATATGGCAGCTATACCAGGTTATGTACCAATTTGAACCATATCTGGCACAGTTGTTGGAAGCGATACGAAAACACCGCGGGCAAAATTTCAGTCAAGTCGGACGAGAATTGCGTCCTCTAGAGGCTCAAGAAGTCAAGACCCAAAATCGGTTTATATGGCAGCTGTACCAGGTTATGTACCGATTTGCGCCATACTTAGCACAGTTCTTGGAAGTGATACCAAAACACCGCGTACAAAATTACAGCCAAATCGGTTAAGAATTGCGCCCTCTAAAAGCTGATGAAGTCAAGACCCCAGATCGGTTTATATGGCAGGTATATCAGGTTATGTACCGATTTGCTCCATACTTGGCACAGTTGTTGGAAGTCATAACAAAACACTTCGTGCAAAACTAAAGCCAAATCGGATAAGAATTGCGCCCTCTAAAAGCTGAATCTTTTTTGATCAGACCTCGTATGAGAGAGTTAAAAAAAAAACTTACGTAATATCATGGAATTTACAACTTCGGGTATTTGACTCCACAAAGTTCTCTCCGGTCCACTCTTTGGCTCCACCAGCTGTAATGCAGTGGGTCTTGTAGATTTACGATTACTCTCCTGGCCATCTCCTTGCGTGTTTCTACGACGATCACCAATTTCCTCATAGCCATCTGTAGAGCTTTCATCATGCATATCTCGAGAAATGGCTTCCAGTTTGGCCGCACTGTAGATTTGATACAAAGGTTCATTGCTAAACAGACCATGGGCCATTTCATCAGCAGGACTGGCTTCATTGCTGGTTGATACACCCGAACTACCACTAGAACTGGCTACAGATATGCCACTGGTCTGATAAAGGCCAGCTTCTTCATACCATGACGTGCCGCTGGTGGTATTGTTGGAGTTCTCATTTTGTCCATTCATCAGCTGGGTATCATCGTGCACCAGATTGGTGGTGCCATTTTTAAAGACACCACATTCTGCATACCAGGAGGTATTGCTTTGTCGTTTCCCACTGCCCCCATTATCCGGAGGTGGCGGTGGTGGCTCTATGGGTCTTATGCCAATGGTGGTGCGTCTTCTCTGTGAGCTAGCCATTGACTTGGATTCTTTTTTGGATTTACGAGTAGTCAAAAACTTCTGACTATCAGCGGTGTTGGATGAAGCCTCGGTGGAGGTGACTTTCTCCGAGAAGCCGGAATCCATTTGGCCATTCATATCTCCATCGGCTTGATGGGGTTCCTCCAAATAGAAGGTACTGCGTGTGGGCGTCAGAGGGGCCAATTGTTTGCTATCAAAGCCCACCAGACTCTTGCGTAGGCGATGCCGTAAACTCTTGCCCGCTTTGGGTTTACGCGGTGTGGTGGCCGCATTCATTTGTTCTGCTTTGGTGACATTACTTTGGGCCATGATTAGATTCTTTTCCGATGTGCTTAATTCTTTGGTCTGAGCCACCTGCAGTGATGTGGGTGTTTTGTTGCCTTGTTGTTCACCATTCACTTCACTACCCACCATGGGGGCATTTGTGTTTACATAGAATTGTGAACTGCTATCGTCTATCTTCATTTGACTACCACCATGCTTTGAGTTATTGGGGGATTTTTTGGCTAGGAAATTCTTGAATTTCTTCACAAACGAATACATTTGGTTCGATGAGGCTGGAGGCTCGGGTAACTTGGAGGTTCGTATATCTACACCGCTGTCATTGTGGGCCTGATGTTCGTGCTCGTAGTAATCATCGGTATCGGAATCAAAAGAATCATCAGAAATATCTTGACCCAAGGCATGAGCTGAGTAGGAGATTTGTTTGCCGCGCTTGGACACCCGCACCATATTTTGATTGCGCTGTAGACTACCGCTACGCTCCTGCAAGGCCAGCGAATGACGTTTGCTAAGTGAGCCAGGTGAAAGTTGTTCATAATGATGATCGGGATCATCTGAAAACAAAAGGAAATCAAATGTGAAATTAGAATGTTTATAAGTTGGAAGGTTTTTTTTTTTCTTCCTAAAAATAATCAAAAATAATAGTGAAGAAGACCCATAGCTGAGCTGTAGACCCTATTTTGGAAATCAGTTTTATACCCTGCTCTCAAAAACCTTTTTGTTTGATGATTTTGTTGTCATGGCCGACCTACATGTCTATTTGAGGGTTCTTATTCGAGTTGGGGCGACCAACCAAATGTCGCACAGTGGGATGGCGGAAAAAAATAAGTATGCCATTTTGGAACGGATAGAGATATTTTCATGAATTTAGACCTTCTAAGGACTTTCCAGCAAAAAAAAAAAATTCAAAATCGGGCCATAAATGCGCTTTTGACAGCCCGAACAAAATTTTTTAGAGCAGAGGTGACCAACTGTGAAGGCCCACCAATGGGCCCCTGGGACTTCTAGGGCAAATAAACTGGATAACACCTCAGCTACAACCATGTAACATTTCATGAAGATATCTCTATCCGTTTCAAAATTGCAGATTAATTTCCACTTTTTTTTTTTTTTTGCAGATCCCACTGTGTGTCGTTTTGGGGGATTTAGGGGAAGGGAGCCAAATTTAAGTATCAGACTCGTACTCTACTCCCGACTTCCTTCAATTTTATAGCCATATTATGCCAGGCGATCTACTTATCCGTTTGGAGAGTTCTAGGGTGGGGTGTTCCCTGACTTTTCCCAAGACCGTGATCTCGATTTTGGAACTTTTTGGTAGAATTTGGACATTCCCTTTGATTTTACACAAATAACAAAACACTACTTAGTATAGTTGTAGATATCTACAACAGATAAGGACGGACTAAAGGCGGGCGGAGCCGACGTTTTGGATACCTTACACCACATTGGATATGCAGGCTAAGTTTAAAATTTGATGAAATTCGATCAAAATTCGTACATATTTTAAAGCCATAGAGTAAATCGTTGCGCAAATTTTTGAGAAGATCGATTGATAAATGCGTCAGCAAAGACCTTTAAAGTGAAAATCGGGAGATGTATATATATGGGAGCTATATCAAAAACTGGACAAATTTCTATGAAATTCATCAGTCATTAGAAGAGTTATAAGAGAAACCTTCATGGCAAATTTTGTGAAGATGGGTTAACAAATTACCAAAGTATTGAGTATTTTTCAAAATCGGATGAAAATATACATGGGAGCTATATCTAAATCTGAACCGATTTCTATGAAATTCACCAATAATGTCGAGACTTATGAGGGAATCCCTTATGCAAAATTTCGTGAGAATCGGTTTATAATGGACGATATAATTGCAACTTTAGTTCAAATCGGACGAACATATATATGGGAGCTATATATAAATCGGAACCGATTTCCATGAAATTCACAAATAATGTTAAGATATATAAGAGAATCCCTCGTGCAAAATTTCGTAAGAATCGGTTTACAAATGACCATATAATTGCAATTTTAGTCTAAATCTAACGAACATATATATGGGAGCTATATCTAAATCTGAATCGATTTCTATGAAATTTGCCAATAACGTCGAGACTTATAAGAGAATCCCTCATGCAAAATTTTGTGAGAATCGGTTTACAAATGAGGATATAATTGCAATTTTAGTCCAAAGCGGACGAACATATATATGGGAGCTATATCTAAATCTGAATCGATTTCTATGAAATTCATCAGTAATGTCAAGACATATAAGAGAATAGCTCGTGGAAAATTTTGTAAGAATCGGTTTAAAAACGACGATATAATTGCAACTTTAGTCCAAATCGGACGAACATATATATGGGAGCTATATATAAATCGGAACCGATTTCCATGAAATTCACCAATAACGTTAAGATATATAAGAGAATCCCTCGTGCAAAATTTCGTAAGAATCGGTTTACAAATGACAGTATAATTGCAACTTTAGTCCAAATCGGACGAACATATATATGGGAGCTATATCTAAATCTGAACCGATATCTATGAAATTCGTCAATAATGTCGAGACTTATAAAAGAATCCCTCACGCAAAATTTCGTGAGAATCGGTTTATAAATGACGATATAATTGCAACTTTAGTCCAAATCGGACGAACATATATATGGGAGATATATCCAAATCTGAACCGATCTTTTCTAATTTCAATGGGCTTCGTCTCTAGGCCCAAGAAAATGCTTGTGCCAAATTTGAAGACAATCGGATGAAAATTGCGAATTGTACTTTGTACAAAAATGGACAGACTGACAGACGGACATAGCTAAATCGAATCGGGAACTAATTCTAAGCCGATCGGTATACAATGGGTCTAGCTCGTCTCCTCCCCAGCGTTGCAAACAAATGCACAAAGTTATAATACCCTGTACCACAGTAGTGGTGTTGGGTATAAAAATGGTGATGAAGAAAACGCGAACACATTCCGTAGAAGTGGTACTGAGTTCTATGAGCAAAATAGTAGCGACATGTCGCTGCGTCTTTATAAATGCTCAAGAAAAGGACCTTAACAATTTTGCTTCAAAAAATCTCAGACGATCTAGCCATGTCCGTCCGTCTGTCTGTTGAAATCACGCTACAGTCCTCAAAAATAGAGATATTGAGCTGAAACTTTGCACAGATTCTTTTTTGTTCATAAGCAGGTTAAGTTCGAAGATGTGCTATATCCGACTATATATTGATATATAGCCCGATTCGCCGATTTAAGGCCTTAGACCCATAAAAGTCACATTTATTATCCGATTTTGCTGAAGTATGGGACAGTGAGATGTGTTAGGCCCCTTGACATCTTTCTGCAATTTGGCCCAGATCGGTCCAGATTTGAATATAGCTGCCATATAGACCGATCTCTCGATTTAAGGTCTTGGGCCCATAAAAGACGCATTTAATGTGCGATTTCGCTGAAATTTGGGAAAGTGAGTTGTGTTAAGTCCTATGACATATTTTTGCAATTTGGCTCAGATCTGTCCAGATTTGGTTATAGCTGCCATATAGACCGATCTCTCGATTTCAGGTCTTAGGCCCATAAAAGCTGCATTTATTGGCCGATTTCGACGAAATTTGGGACAGTGAGTTGTGTTAAGTCCTATGACATATTTTTGCAATTTGGCCTGGTCGGTCCAGATTTAGATACAGTTGCCATATAGACCGATCTCTCGATTTAAGGTCTTGGGCCTATAAAAGACGCATTTATTGTGCGATTTCGCTGCAATTTGGGACAGTAAGTTGTGTTTGGCCCCTTGACATCTTTCTGCAATTTGGCCCAGATCGGTCCAGATTTAGATATAGCTGCCATATAGACCGATCTCTCGATTTAAGGTCTTGGGCCCATAAAAGACGCATTTATTGTGCGATTTCGCTGAAATTTGGGACAGTGAGTTGTGTTTATCTTGTCGATATCTGTGTCGTAAATGGTGCAGATCCGTCTAATGTGGGCATAAATTATCAATTTTTCACCGGATTATGGCGAAAGGTGGTTTACTTATATACCCGTGGTGGTGGGTATCCAAAGATCGGCCCGGTCAAACTTAACTCCTTTTTACTCGATTAGAATTGTTCCACAAGTTATGGCGGAATGTTCTACTGAATGAAATTAGCCAGTTTTTTTTGGTTCAAAATCTATTATCTAAAAAAAGTAATCACGAAAAAATTTCGCCAAAAACGAACATAGTACCAGCCTTAATTTAATAGGCATGTTCGCTGCCAATTATGGCAGTACTAGGCTTGAAGGGGAACAATAACAAATTAATTTTCGTTTTAAATTTTGAAATCTTTAAATGCATTCTCACTTGCTTGTCTTATACAAACCTATAAAAGTGCTCATCACCATGCTCTCGCGATTCTCATCTTCCACTTCGGCTATTGTGGCACATATGAAGGTCACGTGTACCCGTTGAGTCGGTTTTTTGCCATGCATGATTTCATGTTGTTTCCGTTGAGCAGCTTCAATGTTTTGTTTCAGCTCATCTATGCAGGTATTCTGATAGACGGGTTCCATTTTGGAGCCTGCAGAGTGCATATCATCTCCTTCCTTCATTTCTTCAGCATTGAGATAGACACAACTCGAAGGACATGTTATTGACACTTCACCAACGGCTCTTGGCCGACGTTTGCGTGGCAAGGTGCGTAAAGTATTGGAGGAAAATGATGCTGCAGATGCTGGAGTGGTTATGGTGGTTCTTGCTGAGGCACTAGCCATTGCTGCTAGAGTGTTGTCGTTATGTGCCAACCTCGTCCACCAATAACCTACATTGTCCGGTGAAGACCAGCAGCTTAACAAAAGAACCAGCCAGCGATTGTCTTGGTGCTTCACAATGCGATGCTGTTGCTGCTAATGGGACTCATTTAACACCCTGCTTATTCACCCATGTGGTGTGGTGATCACTAGTGAGTCATGCATTCAATTTCTTGTTTTTTTTTAAGTTTTATTTGTTTTTTTTTTTCAAAACTTCTCTTTATTTGTCCGTTTCTTTTTATGTGTTTTTTCTTTTTTTTAGTTTTCGTTTTTAATTGATTGCAATTAAGTTGAACCCCAGACTTGTTTGTGGCTTACATTCTTACATTTTTGTTTTGGAAAATTACTTCAAGGCGAGATAATTTTGTCTATGGAAGACCCCTATAGGGTGTAAAGAATTTATATGTTTTTTGTTTTTTTATTTTTCTTTTATTGTAGATTACACCATATGGGTTAAGTTGTAGAAATATTGCTGTCGTTTAGTTTAAAACCAATTTTCTCAACGTTTTCTTTAACCTTCGGTGTAGTAGGCCTCTCAAAACGAGGGTTGTGTATTAAAGTTGGGAAAATTTTTAATTCCACTTAGATTTCTCATAATTGTGATTGGGCCTTTACATGTATATCAAATTCAAATTTTGAAAACCACAATCTCTAATTAATGCGTTGTTAAATTTTAATATTCACAATCTCGTTCACGACCATCAAGAGTAGGAAACTGAGTCATTTTTTTCTTTATTTTTAAGTATTTGGGTGATCATAAAAAAAATCCGTCGTTATCAACAAAATTTAACACACTTAACAATCAGCAACAATAAAAAAAATGTAGTAAAAATTATATTTGGTTTGAATATTAGAAGGCTTTTTAATTTTTTTTTTAAGGAAGATTTTGTAAAATTGTGATAAAAAATGTTGAGTATAGAAAATATTTGTCCCTGATTGATACCAAAAAAAAGTTATGATGTATTAACCACGATAAGCCTTAACAAAGTGAGTGAAGATAGTCACTTAGTTTTAGTCAACCCTTGTGGAGAGTGTTACTGAACCGTTTTTGACAAAATTAGGCACACATGTTGGAACATGTTGTTCAAAATTTTGTAAAGATCGGACCAAAATTATGACTACTAGAGCCTTAAAAGGCCATTTCGGATGAAATTGATATATGGGATCATGTCCGTGAAGATAAAGTTAACTTTAACTAGTAGAGACACAAACCAATTCAATTTTCAGCATAATGTTAACTCGTTTACAGAGCTCTGTTAGAAATTTAACAGCAAATATTTAACAATAAAAGAACCATTTTAGCTCCAAATTCTGCAAAACCCAAAATATATCACAAACGCTTCAAATTTCCCAAAAAATATTAAAATTATGAAAATATATAAAATTTTCACATATATAAAACAACTTTTCTTGCGAGTGCTATTCTGGATAAAGATGGGCCCACTGTGGCGGACTGAAAAATTGTGCGTCAATCACCGCCTTCCAAAAATGCTTTAACCGAAACCCAGAGTATTGAAGGAAAAAAGATATCAGCCATTTTCGATTGTATTGGCCATATCAGAGGAATTTCATTTTAGAGAAAGATGAGCCCCCCACTGTGGCGGACTGAACAATAAAGCGTCAATCACCACTTAGGGATTTATTACATGGACCAAGGGCCTTCCAAAAATGCATTAACGGACCCCCAGAGTATTGAAGGAAAAAAGATATCGGCCAATTTGTATTGGCCATATCAGAGGAATTTCACTTTAGAGAAAGATGAGCCCACGGTGGCGGACTGAAAAATAGTGAGTCAATCAACGCTTGGGGATTTATTTTATGGATCAAGGGCTTTTTAAAAATGTTTTAACCGACACCCAGAGTATTGAAGGAAAAAATATATCGGCCATTTTCGATTGTATTGGCCATAACAGAGCAATTTAACTTTGGAGAAAGATGAGCCCACGGTGGCGGACTGAAAAATAGTGAGTCAATCAACGCTTGGGGATTTATTACATGGACCAAGAACTTTCCAAAAATGCTTAAACTGATCCCCAGAGTATTGAAAGAAAAAATATATCGGCCATTTTCGATTGTATTGGCCATGTCAAAGGAATTTCACTTTAGAGAAAGATGAGCCCGGTGGCGGACTGAAAAATAGTGAGTCAATCAACGCTTGGGGATTTATTATATGGATCAAGGGCTTTTCAAAAATGTTTTAACCGACACCCAGAGTAATGAAGGAAAAAAATATATCGGCCATTTTCGATTGTATTGGCCATAACAGAGCAATTTCACTTTGGAGAAAGATAAGCCCACGGTGGCGGACTGAACAATAAAGCGTCAATCACCGTTTGGGGATTTATTACATGGACCAAGAACTTTCCAAAAATGCTTTAACTGATCCCCAGAGTATTGAAAGAAAAAATATATCTGCCATTTTCGATTGTATAGGCTATATCAGAGCAACTTCACTTTAGAGAAAGATGAGCCCACGGTGGCAGACTAAAAAATTTTGCGTCAATCACCGCTTGGGGATTTATAACATGGACCAAGGGCTTTTCAAAAATGCTTTAATTGACACCCAAATATTTATATTAAATATTTGCTGTTAATTTTATAACAGAGCTCTGTTAACGTGTTAACATTACGCTGCAAATAGAATTGGTTTGTGTCTCTACTAGTTAAAGTTAACTTAACTCTTCACGGAAATTGGGATCTTTATCTAAAACTGAACCGATTTTCATAAAATCAACATTAAATAGAACGTCATGTTCAACATTTTGTAAAGATCGGACCAAATTTATGGCTACTAGAGCCTTAAAAGGTCATGTTGGATGAAATATATATATGAGAGATATATCTAAATCTGAACCGATTTTGTTCAAACTCAATAGCGTGTGTCCATGAACCAGAAGAGTGACTTGTACAAAGTTTTACGATAAACCGGACAACAACCTGTACCTTAATTACAAGAACATCGAATACCGAAAGCACAGGAAAACCAAGTAAGAGCGTGATAAGTTCGGCCGGGCCGAGTCTTTGACTTTTTGAGCCTATAGCGGACGCAATTTTTGTCCGATTTGGCTGAATTTTTGCATGTAATAGTATTATATGACATCCAACAACTGTGCCAAGTACGGTCTGAATCGGTTTATAACCTGACATAGCTTCCATATAAACCGAATTCCCGATTTGAATATTTGAGGCCCTAGACGCCACAATTTTTGTCCGATTTCGCTTAAATTTTGCAGACAGTGTTATTTTATGACTTCTAACAACTGTGCCCGGTACGGTCCAAATCAGTGTAAAACCTGATTTAGCTCCCATATAAACCAATCTCCTGATTAGACTTCTTGAGCCTATAACGGCCGCAATTCTTATACGATTTGGCTGAAATTTTGTTATATGACGTTCTCTATGCCATTCAACAGATCTGCTAAGTATGGTTCAAATCCGTTTATAACCTGATATAGCTGCCATATCGCGATTATACTTCTTGAGCCTAAAGAGGGCGCATTTCATGTATGTGAAAATAAAGGGTGATTTTTTTGAGGTTAGGATTTTCATGCATTAGTATTTGACAGATCACGTGGGATTTCAGACATGGTGTCAAAGAGAAAGATGCTCAGTATGCTTTGACATTTCATCATGAATAGACTTACTAACGAGCAACGCTTGCAAATCATTGAATTTTATTACCAAAATCAGTGTTCGGTTCGAAATGTGTTCATTCACCGTAACGTTGCGTCCAACAGCATCTTTGAAAAAATACGGTCCAATGATTCCACCAGCGTACAAACCACACCAAACAGTGCATTTTTCGGGATGCATGGGCAGTTCTTGAACGGCTTCTGGTTGCTCTTCACTCCAAATGCGGCAATTTTGCTTATTTACGTAGCCATTCAACCAGAAATGAGCCTCATCGCTGAACAAAATTTGTCAAAATTTGAACACATTTCGAACCGAACACTGATTTTGGTAATAAAATTCAATGATTTGCAAGCGTTGCTCGTTGGTAAGTCTATTCATGATGAAATGTCAAAGCATACTGAGCATCTTTCTCTTTGACACCATGTCTGAAATCCCACGTGATCTGTCAAATACTAATGCATGAAAATCCTAACCTCAAAAAAATCACCCTTTATATGGGTTGCCCAAAAAGTAATTGCGGATTTTTCATATAGTCGGCGTTGAGAAATTTTTTCACAGCTTGTGACTCTGTAATTGCATTCTTTCTTCTGTCGGTTATCAGCTGTTACTTTTAGCTTGCTTTAGAAAAAAAGTGTAAAAAAAGTATATTTGATTAAAGTTCATTCTAAGTTTTATTAAAAATGCATTTACTTTCTTTTAAAAAATCCGCAATTACTTTTTGGGCAACCCAATATATTATTGTATAATATAAAAGATTCACAATAGAGCGCCACCTATATGTGAAATTTAAAATTATAATACAGAAAACCTAATACAAAAAATCCTAATACAGAAAATCCTAATACAAGCCTGTAAACGGTTTCAGCTCACTATTTCCCAGTTGACCACAGTGGGCCATTATCTCTGCCAAATGAGGCATAATATATATAAATGACCAAAATTTGCCAAAAATGGCCAATATCTTGGTTTCTTTAATACTTAGGGCTCCAAATTGAATAGATTCGGAAAGAGCGTGGTCCATATAATATTTCCTGTAAACGGTTTCAGCCCACTATTTCCCAGTTGGCCACAGTGTGACTATTTTTTTCTTTTGAGTGATGAATTAAATTCGACATCCATATTTCTTTTACGACTTTTATTTTATTTTGATTTTTAAAACAATTTTATTTTTCGTCATATTTATGTTTGAATTTCTTTTTTTTTATCTAGAATTTTTTCCATATTTGCATTTTGTTGTTTGGTTACTTTTGTATTAGGTTTTCTGTATTATAATTTTAAATTTCACATATAGGTGGCGCTCTATTGTGAATTTTTATATTATAAGATATTTTCACACACATGCGCATTTCTTATCCGATTTGGCTGAAATTTTACACAGTGACTTCTTTCATGAATTTCAACATCCAAACCTAGTATGCCCTGAATCGGTCCATATACTGATATATACCTTATAGCATAGCAGTTCTTATCCATTGTCCTTTTTTTGCCTATAAGGAGATACCGGGAGAAGAACTTGACAAATGCGAACCATCGTGGAGGGTATATTAGATTCGGCACGGCTTTTATTTCTTAACCTATCTCTCCTTCTTCGCTTACGCATATTCACGAACTAAGACTCCCTTATTTCTTTTGTTGTTTCATATGCCAGTAGTTGTGTTGTTAGTCATTGACAAATTCTGGACTCATTTCATCTCCTCTAAAGCATGAATGGTTAACCGGTTAAGTAAAAATGAATAAATTTGGACAACTTTTATTGCATTTATAAACATTGGTAGGTAGGTATATACCTGGCTTTGGGTTATTTTCACACACACACACACACACACACTCTGCCATCAGATTGGTGTAAATACAACCATTGAGGCACAACATTTCAGAAAATATACGCTCATGCGCAAATGTTCAATAAAAGAACTGGACACTTGTTCAGACCATATTTAGTGCTGGCAAGCTTTAAAAAGCAAACATTTGAACATTTGGCCAGTGTTATAATTCATTTGAAGCTTGGATAAAAAAACAAGACTCTCCCATGTAAAAAACACACACACCAACACAAAGAATAGAAATAAAAGTTGTGTGTTTTTTGATCATATGGGATGGCTGAATAGACAGATGAACGGACGGACAAACGGAGTTACACTTGGATGACTGAATACGTCCATCTACGCTTTGTGTTCACTTCATTCTATTTTTTTTAATTGGCTTTAATTGTCTGCTACATTTTGCCTAATTTTATTATCACATACAGGTTTTTTTCGCGTAATTCCAAGCCATAATTTAATTGTTAAGTAAATATTGGGTTGCCCAAAAAGTAATTGCGAATTTTTTAAAAGAAAGTAAATGCATTTTTAATAAAACTTAGAATGAACTTTAATCAAATATTCTTTTTTACACTTTTTTTCTAAAGCAAGCTAAAAATAACAGCTGATAACTGACAGAAGAAAGAATGCAATTACAGAGTCACAAGCCGTTGAAAAAATTTGTCAACGCCGACTATATGAAAAATCCGCAATTACTTTTTGGGCAACCCAATACATACTTTACACATTTGCTAGAAGATTTTTATGTCTTTGGGGTTTTTTTGCGCTTTCAAAAAAGTTGCTAAATGAAATGTTTGTATATGATGATGACTTTGGGTTTCCTCATCACCTCCTCCCTCATCTGCTAAATGAAGTTTTAGGTGCTATTTTGCTGTTTTGCCATTTTTGAATTGGTTTCTTGTACATACAAAGTTTTTTTCGTTCCCTCTATAAAAACTAGTTTTGCGATAAATCTATAAAATACGCTCTTTATTTCTTCCTCTTCTTTGTTAAATGTGTTAATAAAATATATAAAAATTACCTAATGGCAAAATTATTTTACCTGTTTGAAAATCAAAGTTAATTTACAGCATATTTGAAAATGAGTCTAAGATCATGACAAGTTGTCTTTTTAACACAATGTATTTTTTTGTTTTGGCTTTTTTATAATTCCTCCTTGGGAACATCTCAGAAAATTGTATCTACACAATGGCAAAGCCTAGGGCACATTATGGAAAGAGTTATAGAATCCTTATTACGTATGCAGAACCCTTTACCAAAGCGATAAATGGAGCAAACAGGACAACCCTTCAGTCCGTCTATTTGCATATAGCTGCCATACAAACCGAGCTGCCACACAGACTGATCTGGCGATTTAAAGACTACACTCGAAACAGCGAGTTGCAGTAGGACACCTTTTATACCAACGGAGTATGGTTCAAATCGGACCGCATTTGGATATAGCATAGAGACCGATCTGCGGATTCAGGGTCTTAGGCCCATTAATGCCGTATAAACCTATCTGCCGATTTAAAACCTCAAGGGTATTAAAGGCTAATTACCCGATTTGGCTGGAATTCGGACCAGCGAGTTGCAGTAGGACACCCGACATCTGAACAGAGTATAGTCCAAATGGGACCATATTTGGATATAGCTGTCACATAGAACGATATGCCGATTTAGAGTCTTAGGCACATAAGAAGCGCCTACCTTTCGACCCTTTCGTCCGGGCCGAATCTTATATACCCTCCATCATGGAACGCATTTGGCAAGTTCTTTGCCCGGTATCTCTTTAGAGGCAAACAAAGGTTAATGCATAAGAATTGCTATGCTATTGGAGCTTTATGAGCTTATGAGCCCATTCGGACCATACTTTGCTGGGATATTGGAGACCATAGTAGATACCATTGTATAAAATTTCATTCAAATCGGATAAGAATTGTGCCCTAAAGAGGCTCAAGAAGTTAAAGCGGGAGATTGGTTTATATGGGAGCTATATCAGATTATGAACCGATTCAGATCATATTTCCAACGTGTGTTAGGGATCAAAGAAGAAGTCATTGTGCAAAATTTCAGCCAATTCCGAAAAGAATTGCGCCCTCTATAGGCTCAAAAAATATAATCGGGAGAAACGTATAATAAGGAAGCTATATCAGATTTTGGACCGATTCGGACCATAATTGGAACTTAAATGTCATTGACAAGGTAACAGTACAAATCGGATAATAATTGCGCCCTCTAGAGGCTCAAACAGTATAATCGGGAGATCGTTTTATATGGGAGCTAACTCAGATTATGAACCGATTCAGATCATATTTCGCACGTGTGTTAGGGATCAAAGGAGAAGTCATTGTGCAAAATTCTAGCCAATTTGGAAAAGAATTGCGCCCTCTATAGGCTCAAGAAGTATAATCGGGAGATCGGTTTAATATGGGACCTATATCAAGTTTTGGACCAATTCGGACCATATTTAGCACGCGTGATAGAAGACATAGAAAAAGTCACTGTGACACTGACAAAAGTCACTGGGCCATTCTTGGCTTGGATATTGGAAACCATAGTAGATACGATTTTGCAAAATTTCAGCCAAATCGGGATATCGGTTTATATGGGAGCTATATCAGTTTTTGGATCGATTCGGACCATAATTGGCACATTTGTTAAATGTCATGGACGATGTTACAGTACAAATCGGATAATGATTGATAATCGGGAGAACGTTTTATAATGGGAGCTAAATCAGATTATGAACCGATTCAGACTATATTTCGCACATGTGTTAGGGATCGAAGGAGAAGTCATTGTATAAAATTTTAGTCAATTCGGATAAGAATTGCATCCTCTATAGGCTCAAGAAGTATAATCAGAAGATGGTTTTATATGAGAGCTATAACAGGTTATGGACCGATTCAGACCATATTTAGCACGCGTGATAGAAGTCATAGAAAAAGTTTTTGGAGATCATAATGCAAAATTTCAGCCAAATCGGACAACAATTGCGCCCTCTAGAGGCTGAAAAAGCCAAATCGGGATATCGTTTCATATGGGAGCTATATGAGATTATGAACCGATTCAGACCAAAATTGTAGACAATTCGGATAAGAATTGGCTAGCGCAGATGTTAGCCAGATGTCCGCCTATGAAGCTGAACGCCTGGGTTCGAATCCAGGCGAGACTATCAGAAAAAATTTTTAGTGGTGGTTTTCCCCTCCTAATGCTGGCAACATTTGTGTGGTACTATGCCATGTAAAACTTCTCTCCAAAGAGGTGTCGAACTGCGGCACGCCGTTCGCACTCGACTATAAAAAGGAGGCCCATTATCATTGAGCTTAAACTTGAATCGAACTGCACTCATTCATATGCGAGAAGTTTGCCCCTGTTCCTTATTGGAATGTTCATGGGCAAAATTTGCATTGTATTTGAATTTCCATTGCGCCCTCTATAGGCTCAAGAAGTATAAGCGGGAGATGGTTGTGAACCGATTCAGAACATACTTGGCCCATCTATTAAATGTCATAGACAACGTTACAGTATAAATCGGATAATAAGTGCGCCCTCTAGAGGCCCATTATCAAAATATAGATATGGCCCGTTTACAATCCCAACCGACCTACACTAATAGGAAGTATTTGTGCAAAATTTCAAGCGCCTAGCTTTATTCCTTCGAAAGTTTGCGTGCTCTCCATAGACGGACGAATATGGCTATGGTGGAGGATATAAAAAGGATAATAAATGTATCCATGGCGGTGGGTATCCAAAGTTCGGCACGTCTAAACTTTATGGGTTTTTACTTGTTTCTTATTCAATTTCAAACCATTGAACATGTAGATTTTTTGCCTTAATTTTCAGATTAGTTCGTTCAAAGCCAATACAGTTGACAGTCAATACCTGTTCTTGTGAACTTTGCCTACATAAACTAAAAAACAACCACAATTATTATAATTAGTTTGCTAAGCAATCCATTTGTAAACTGCCATACAAATACTCGTTGAAAAAGGTCACACGTAAATATCATCATCATCATCATCATCATCACCACATCACATTGTTCATTATACATAAAAGTTTCAATGACGATTTAATTATTTGTACGGATTTTGTGCGTTGGTCTATTTTAAATGGGGAAAAAAATACACCAGTTATGTTACAATTATCCCAGGTGGTTAAAGTTTTGGAGCAAAATATAGATGAATACCACGATGGAATTCACAATTTTTTTATGGCCGTTTTTGTCTCTTTTTGGGTTGGTATTAACTTATGCATAAATTAAAACTCAAAATTTGTGTTTGTTAAAAAGATAAATAGAAGATGCTCTTTAAAAATGACTAAAAAAATAAAATGAACACAATTTTTTGAAATTTTTTTTTTCACACACATAAAAAAGCATTTATTCAAACATATAGGTGGGTTTTATGGATGTTTTGAAGGCATTAAATGTTTTGAAAAGAAGCGCAAAAATAAACTAAATGGTTTTTGTTGACTCTGGCTAACCAGTTCTTGATGGTCTAAATATAGTCTATGGTTATTTATCGATAACAATTATCGAAAGTGTTATAAATGTTGTCTTAAAAGATTGTTATCGATGCAAGCATATTTAGATCAAAGCACCTGCCCATAGTTCTCTCAAATTTCACCCACAATCCGACTACGCAACCTCTGTACGTCAAATGTCTATTAATTAGAAGAAAGTCCATTGGAATGATTGCCGAGAGTATGGTACATCATGCGCCACTACAGTAAACTACCACCTCCCTTAAAAGAAGTTGCAAAAGATCATTAGGACAGCAGCTGCTCGCTTTATAGCAGCTAATCAAATTAGAGCTGGCAGACTATCGATAACCTCAACATTCGATATTTGTAATAATAATTATTGATATTATCGATACCATCGGTAATTTCCCATCACCTATATTTTAAACGCAAATCGGAAGTAAAAATCAGGAAATCGATTTATATAGAAGCAGTATCAGTTCACCGACCTAATTTAATCAAATTTAACAAAGTCAGCTGAAAGTCATGAGAGAAATCATTCTATAAAATTTTAGCCCAATCGGATAAAAACTGCGCCCTCTGTAGGTGCAGTGTATCTTATAGGATACGTTCCGTGTCGAATTGCATATTTTTGTTAAATTTTGCAAAAAAAAAAAAAATTACTTTGCCGATAGTACTAAGCTACTAAATTTCGATTTAAATTTTAATCGAGAGATCGGTCTATATGGCAGCTATATCCAAATCTGGACGAAACTGAACCAAATTGACAGAAAGATGTCGAAGGGCCTAAGACAACTCACTCTCCCAAATTTTAGCGAAATCGGACAATAAATTCGTCTTTTATGGGCCCAAGACCTTAAATCGAGCGATCGGTCTATATGGCAGCTATACCTAAATCTCGACCGATCTTGGCCTTCACAAAGAAGGATATTGAGGGGCCTAACACAACTCACTGTCTTCAATTTCGGCGAAATCGGATAATAAATGCGCCTTTTATGGGGCCAAGACCTTAAATCGAGAGATCGGCCTATATGCCAGCTATATCCAAATCTGGTCCAATCTGAACCAAATTGAAAAAAAGATGTCGAAGGACCTCACACAACTAACTCTCCCAAATTTCAGCGAAATCGGAGAAAAAAAAGTGCCTTTTTTTGGCCCAAGACCTTAAATCGAGCGATCGGTCTACATGGCGGCTATATCCAATTCTGGACCAATCTGAACTAAATTGAAAAATGATGTCGAAGGGCCTAACACAACTCACTTTTCCAAATTGCAGCGAAATCGGACAATAAATTCGCCTTTTATGGGCCCAAGACCTTAAATCGAGCGATCGGTCTATATGGCAGCTATATCCAAATCTGGACCGATCTTGGCCTTCACCAAGAAGGATATTGAGGGGCCTTACACAACGCACTGTCCTAAATTTCAACGAAATGGGAAATTAAATGTGCCTTTTATTGGCCTAATACCATAAATTGGCAGATCGGTCTGCATGGGGGCTACATCAAGATATAGTCCGATATAGCCCATCTTCGAACTTAACCTGGACAAAAAAAGATCCTGTGCAAAGTTTAAGCTCAATATCTCTATTTTTAAAGACTGTGTCGTGTTTTCAACAGACAGACAGACGGACGGACGGGCATGGACGACATAGATCAAGAACATATATACCTTATAGGGTCGGACCGATAGGATGGGTGGTCTATTACCCATCCTTCGGTGGTGGGTGTAAAAATGTAAAAAAAACAAGTAAAAATGTGCTAAGTTCAGCAGGGCCGAATCTTATATACCCTTCACCATGAATCGCATTTGTCGAGTTTTTTCACGCATCTTTTTTTAGGGAAACAAAGGACAAAAGAAAAGAATATGCTATTGGATCTATATCAAGTACTGACCCGATTCAGACCATAGTAGAAGTTATTGTGCAAAATTTCAGCCAAATCAAATAAGAATTGTGTCCTTTAGGAGCTCAAGAAGTAAAATAGGGAGATCGTTTTATGGGGAGCTGTATCAGTCTAGGGACCGATTCAGACCATATTTGTCACGTATGTTGAAGGTTGCAAGAGAAGCCGTTGTACAAAATTTCAGCCAAATCGGATAGTAATAGTGCCCTCTAGAGGCTCAAGAAGTCAAGATCCCAGATTGGTGTATAAGGCAGCTATATAAGGTTATGAACCGATTTGAACCATATTTAACAAATTTGTTGGAAGTCATAACAGAACACCTCATGCCGAATTTCAGCCAAATCGCTTAAGAATTGCGCCCTCTAGTAGCTCAAGAAGTCAAGACCCCTGATCGGTTCATATGACAGCTATATCAGGTTACGGACCGATTTCAACCATACTTAGCACAGTTGTTGGAAGTCATAACAAACCACATCATGCCGAATTTCAGCCAAATCGCATAAGAATTGCGCCCTCTATTAGCTCTAGAAGTCAAGACCCCTGATCGGTTCATATGACAGCCATATCAGGTTATGAACCGATTTCAACCATACTTAGCACAGTTGTTGGAAGTCAAAACAAACCACGTCATGCCGAATTTCAGCTAAATAGCATTAGAATTGCGCCCTCTAGTATCTCAAGAAGTCAAGACCCCTGATCGGTTCATATGACAGCTATATCAGGTTATGGACCGATTTCAACCATACTTAGCACAGTTGTTGGAAGTCATAACAAACCACGTCGTGCCGAATTTCAGCCAAATCGCATAAGAATTGCGCCCTCTAGTGGCTTAAGAAATCAAGATCCAAGATCCACATTTAGCACAGTTATTGGAAGTTATAACAAATCGGATAAGAATTGCGCCCTCTAGTAGCTCAAGAAGTCAAGACCCCAAATCGGTTGATATGACAGCTATATCGGGTTACGGACCGATTGGAACCACATTTGGCACAGTTGTTAGAAGTAATAACAAAACACCTCGAACAAAATTTAAGTCAAATCGGATAGGAAGAATTGCGTCTTCTAGAGGCTAAAGAAGTCAAGACCCCAAAT
Organism: Stomoxys calcitrans; assembly: GCF_963082655.1. Classification (NCBI taxonomy): domain Eukaryota; kingdom Metazoa; phylum Arthropoda; class Insecta; order Diptera; family Muscidae; genus Stomoxys; species Stomoxys calcitrans. The sequence continues at coordinate 233,815,334 of NC_081552.1, read as the reverse complement.
CGGTTTATATGACAGCTATATCAGGTTATGGACCAATTTAAACCATACTTAGCTCGGTTGTTGGATATCATAACAAAGTACTTCGTGCAAAAATTCATTAAAATCGGATAAGAATTGCGCCCTCTAGAGACTCAAGAAGTCAAGACCCAAGATCGGTTTATATGGCAGCTATATCAAAACATGGACCGATATGGCCGATTTACAATCCCAACCGACCTACACCAATAAGAAGAATTTGTGCAAAATTTCAAGCGGCTAGCTTAACTCCTTCGAAAGTTGCGTACTTTCGACAGGCAAACGGACGGACGGACATGGCTAGGGGTCCTAGACGCATATTTCAAAGAGTTGCTCTATTTGGTGCAAAAAAAAACATTCCTATTACTACCACTTCAATTTTGTCAATATACCCATATGGTTATCTCTGATTAACGCCTCTACATTCACAGTACTCCCTCTTCATGTGCAATTGCAAGAATCTTGAAATCTGGTGTGTTTCAAATTGCTTTTATTCCATTATGAAGTTTTAAATTTATTGATTATCTATCTGGGGCCAATAACCAAAGTTCATGATCTTAAAATGTCTAACCTTGTTTTGAGAAATCATTGACTTTTAAGAGTATTTGTTATGCTGTCATTTGTTATAAAAATATACATACGTAATTGTGGCATTGTTTGAATTTTTTGTATTGTTAGTTGTCTTAAGCCGGAGCAAAAAAAAATAATTATTGGGGCGCCATATATGGATATTAGGGTGGGTTGAAAAGGAAACAAAAAGCAAGTGGATAAACCTACTGGTCAAAATTGGTAATCTACAATGGCTAATCTTTATTTAAGCACTCCACTGCATAGATTAAATATCTGCACCCTCTTTTCAACCTAACCTAAGAAAGTTCATCGCGCGATTCTTCCCTTTTATGGACGAAACAAATTTTTGGCTCAATGGGTACGTAAATAAGTAGAATTGTCGATTTTGGAGTGAAGATCAGCCAAAAGCATTGCAAGAGCTACCAATGCATCCAGAAAAAATCACAGTTTGTTGCGGTTTATGGGCTGGTGGCATCATTGGACCGTACTTCTTCAAAGATGATGCGAATTGTAACGTAATTGTAAATGGTGAGCGCTACCATGAGATGACATCCAACTTTTTTTTCCCCAAAATGCAAGAGTTTGACTTGCATGACATGTGGTTTCAACAAGACGGTGCCGCATGCCACACAGCACACATGGACTTATTGAGAGGAGAGTTCGGTGAACGTTTTATTTTACTTTCGGGACCGGTTAATTGGCGACTTAACGCCTTTAGAATATTTTTTTTCTGGGGCTATGTTAAAGCTCATGTCTATACAGACACGCCTTGGAAGATAACATTGAAGCATTTATTCGTGAGATACCTGCCGAAATGTTGGAAAGAGTATGCCAAAATTGGACTAAGCGGATGGACAATTTGAGGGGCAGTCACGGTCAACATTTGCATGAAATAATCTTAATCTGATCTTGAAAAGTTACACTGGAGAGTTAATCTGATCTTAAAAAGTTACACTGGAGAATTAATCTGATCTTAAAAAGTTACACTGGAGAGTTATCGATATATTGCGATAACAGACGAAAATGATTATTATCCACTGTACAGCTAAATTTGAAGCAGATCATATATTGTCATTTTAGTTACAGTTCAAGCCAGTGTTATTCCGATGTATTGGATATATTATTGGGCTAAGTTGCAATGGAGAGTTATCGATAACAGACGAATTTACATATTTTGTATTATATAGTCTAAAAATGAAACAGGCCCCTTACTGGCATGTTTTATTTTAGTTCTACCCAATAGAATTCAGATGAACCACAAGGATTTTCTCCGCAAAGTTGCATCGGAGAATTGTCGATCTTGCGATAACATGTGATTTGGGTATAATCTGATCCCAAGTTTTAGACCCGTAATAAAAGAAACAAAAAACAATTTGATGGGTTAGAATCGTTTTATTCTTGATGATCTCTGCTTTATTTGTGAAGTGTAAATCACGTGTTATCGATTGTAATCGAATGATTTCGATAATTATGTTTTACAACTTTGTTGTCCCCGAAATCTATTCAGTGTCACACGATAACCCATATTCTCTTGTAATCAAAATAAAAACTCTACCACTATATTGTTTCGTTAACAAAAAATTATCAAAATTGCCATTATCAGCTTATAGCAAGTAAACGCGTGTTAAGTTTGGTCGGGCCGAATTTTATATACCCTCCACTATGGATCGAATCTGTCTAGATCTTTTCCCGGTATGTGTTTTTGGCAAGCATATAATAATAGAAAAAAATTGCTATGATATTGGAGCTATATCAACTTATGGTCCGGACGATAATAAAACTGAATGTAGAAGTCGTTGTGTAAAATTTCAGCCAATTCGATAAAAATTGCGCTCTTTAGGGGCTCAAGAAGTAAAATAGGGTGATCGGTTTATATGGGAGCTGTATCAGGCTATAGACCGATTCAGACCATAATTGACACGTATGTTGAAGGTCATGAGAGTTATACGATCAGTCGTTGTACAAAATTGCAGCCAAATCGGATTATATTGGGTTGCCCAAAAAGTAGTTGCGGATTTTTTAAAAGAAAGTAAATGCATTTTTAATAAAACTTAGAATGAACTTTAATCAAATATACTTTTTTTATACTTTTTATCAAAATCAAGCTAAAAGTAACAGCTGATAACTGACAGAAGAAAGAATGCAATTACAGAGTCACAGCTGTGAAAAAATTTGTCAACGCCGACTATATGAAAAATCCGCAATTACTTTTTGGGCAACCTAATTGCGACCTCTAGAGGCTCCAGAATCCAAGATCACAGATCGGTTTATATGACAGCTATATCAGGTTATGAACCGATTTAAACCATATTTGGCACAACTGTTGGAAGTCATAACAAAACACTTCGTGCAAAATTTCACAAAAATCGGATAGGAATTGCGCCCTCTAGAGGCTCAAGAAATCAAGATCCCAGATCGGTTTATATGACAGCTATATCAGGTTATGAACCAATTAAATCTATATTTGGCACAATTGTTGGAAGTCATAACGAAACACTTCTTGCAAAATTTCACACAAATCGGATAGAAATTTCGCCCTCTAGTGGCTCAAGAAGTCAAGACCCCAGATCGTTTTATATGACAGCTATATCAGGTTATGGACCGATTGAACCACACTTTGCACAGTTATTGGAAATGATAACAGAACACCTCATGCTAAATTTCAGCCAAATCGGGTGAGAATTGCGTCCTCTAGTGGCTCAAGAAGTCAAGATCCAAGATCGGTTTATATGGCAACTATATCAAAACATGGACCGATACAATCCCAACCGACCTACATTAATAAGAAGTATTCGTGCAAATGTCAAGCGGCTAGCTTTACTCTTTCGAAAGTTGGAGTACTTTCGACAGACAGACGGACGGACATGGCTAGATCGACTTACAATGTCATGACGATCAAGAATATAATGGGTTGCCCAAAAAGTAATTGCGGATTTTTCATATAGTCGGTGTTGACAAATTTTTTCACAGCTTGTGACTCTGTAATTGTATTCTTTCTTCTGTCAGTAATCAGCTGTGACTTTTAGCTTGCTTTAGAAAAAAAGTGTAAAAAAAGTATATTTGATTAAAGTTCATACTAAGTTTTATTAAAAATGCTTTTACTTTCTTTCAAAAAATCCGCAATTACTTTTTGGGCAACCCAATACTTTATGGTGCCTCAGAGGAATATTTCGAGGAGTTACAAACAGAATGACGAAAGTAGTATACCCCCATCCTATGGTGGAGGGTATAAAAAAATAATTCATTAACAATAAACCTCTCTAATATTACAACATGCTTATGATCACATCAGTCTATTGCCAAACAAAAGCTACCCGTCCCTCAATCAATGTTTTGTTTTTCTATATAAATCTACTCGTATTATGGACCATACTTCAAAATAATTGTGGGCTTCGTTGATCAACAACAATGCGATGAGATGACAAGGCAATAAAACAGAAAGAGACAATTTTTAATGGCAAGCATAGAGAGAAAAGCAAAAGTGAGGGTGAAGCCAAACAATGAAAACTTGGCCATTACAAGCATACAAGGCATAAAGACAATGACCACTATAATCGCTGGGGTGGGGAAAATGCTATTAACCACATCATCCTTCTTAATGTAAACTTTCTTTTGTAATTTTATAGGAAATCTTCTAAATGTCGAGAAAAGTTGTACATATTTTACTTTAATATGTTCATTATTTTTCTTTCATCTTTTTTTGCTTATTATTGCTGATTGTTGTCTGGAATTCTGTTTATTTATTCATAGGGATGCCATGTGTTTTTCTTTTCGTTATTGTTTATGTTGCTCTTTTGTGTGGTGCTGCCCCCAATGTGGCATCGAGGATTTATTTATTAATAAAATCTCTGATGTATGCCATCATTGGTGCATGCCTGCCAATCAACATCAACAATTGGAGAAGTCAAAAGATCAAGAACTGGGGAAAAAACTGAAGTTTTGCAATCAATTTATATTCGAACTAACATTTAATTGATAGGAAATGGCTTGCCGAAGGCTTTACAATGCATAAAAAGGGAGGCTGCTACTGAGATAAGTAAAAAAATAAAGCTTTAAATCATATTGATGTTCAATTGGCTTTAAGACCTTTGGAGGTTTATGTACACCATATTGAGACTTAACAATATTGGAAAAATTGCCATTTTTTTAATGCAAAGTTGTATTGTATTTATCGATATCATGCCGATATCAGAGCCGATAACAAGTAGATTTTAGGGAAAAGTATCAAGATGAAAAGGGCAAAAGTGAAAAGTTTGATATCCATTTTTGAAACTAACGTTTACAAAACCTATCCTATAAAATATTGGGTTGTCCAAAAAGTAATTGCGGATTTTTCATATAGTCGGCGTTGACAAATTTTTTCACAGCTTGTGACTCTGTAATTGCATTCTTTCTTCTGTCAGTTATCAGCTGTTACTTTTAGCTTGCTTTAGAAAAAAAGTGTAAAAAAAGTATATTTGATTAAAGTTCATTCTAAGTTTTAATAAAAATGCATTTACTTTCTTTTAAAAAATCCGTAATTACTTTTATTACCAATATATAACAAGTAAGAGCGTGCTAAGTTCGGCCGGGCCAAATCTTATATACCCTCCACCATGGATCGCATTTGTCGAGTTCTATGCGCGGAATCTCTTTTAAGGCAAACAAAGAATATTGAATAAGAACTGTTATGCTATTGGAGCAATATCAAGTTATAGTCCGATTCGGACCATAAATGAATGCTCAACATTGTACAAGTCATTGTGTAATATTTCAGTTCATTCGGATAAGAATTGCGCGTTGTAGGCGCTCAAGAAGCAAAATCTGGAGATAGGTTTATATGGAAGCTGTAACAAGCTATTGATTGATTCAGACCATATAAGACACGTAAGTTGAGGGTCATGAGAGAAGCCGTTGTACAAAATTTCTGCCAAATCGGATGAGAATTGCGCCCTCTAGAGGCTCAAGAAGTCAAGACCCTAGATCGGGTTTATATGGCAGCTATATCGGGTTATGTACCGATTTGCGCCATACTTGGCACAGCTATTGGAAGTCATAACAAAACATCTCATGCGAAATTTCAACCAAATCGGATGAGAATTGCGCACTCCAGAGGCTCAAGAAGTCAAAATCCAAGATCGGTTTATATGACAACTATATCAAATTATGAACCGATTTGAATTATACTAAACAAAGTTGTTGGAAGTCATAATAAAACACCTCATGCAAAATTTCCGCCAAATCGAATGAGAATTGCGCCCTCTAGCGGCTCAAGAAGTCAAAATCCATGATCGGTTTATATGACAGCTATACCAAATAACCGATCAAGACCCAAGATCGGTTTATGTGGCAACTACATCAAAGCATGGACCATACTTAGGGCAGTTGTTGGAAGTGATACCAAAACACTACGTGCAAAATTTCAGTCAAATCGGACGAGAATAGCACCCTCTAGAGGATCAAGAAGTCAAGACCCAAGATCGGTTTATATGGCAGCTATAACAAAACATGGACCGATTTGGCCCATTTACAATCCCAACCGATCTACACTAATGGAAAGTAATTGTGCAAAATTTCCAGCGGCTAGCTTTGCTCCTTCGAAAGTTAGCGTGCTTTCGACAGACAGACGGACGGACATGGCTAGATCGACTTAAAATGACATTATGATCAAGAATATATAAACTTTATGGGGTCTCAAATGCATATTTCGAGGTGTTACAAACAGAATGACGAAATTAATATACCCCCAACCTATGGCGGAGGGTATACAAATATCGGTAACAATCGATTAAAGCTGTTGTTATCGATATGGAGGAAATCTATTAATTCGACAAATGGAGGTCTAAAAAAATATATTTTTATATTCGTGATCTTTCAAAAATCGATTAATTATTGGGTTGCCCAAAAAGTAATTGGGGATTTTTTAAAAGAAAGTAATTGCATTTTTAATAAAACTTAGAATGAACTTTAATCAAATATACTTTTTTTACACTTTTTTTCTAAAGCAAGCTAAAAATAACAGCTGATAGCTGACCGAAGAAAGAATGCAATTACAGAGTCACAAGCCGTTGAAAAAATTTGTCAAGGCAGACTATATGAAAAATCCGCAATTACTTTTTGGGCAACCCAATAATATATCTGCACTTATTATCAATATGGAAATACCCACAAAAAGGGTTTGACAATGGAAATTACTGTACAATATATCTATCAAACAGAGATCAATAAATATATCGATTAATGGAATTCAAGTTTCAAGATTTCCAATACAAAGTTGTACTGGATAGTTGATGACAACAGCCGAAAAAAAATAAAAAACGGCTAATGTGAAAATTTCGGAATGTTGTTATAGATACGGAGAAATGCCAAATTTTGGCAAAATCGGACAATAAATGCGCCTTTTATGGGCCCAAGACCTTAAGTCGAGAGATCGGTCTATTTGGCAGCTATATCCATATCTGCACCGATCGGGACCAAATAGAGAAAGGATGTCGACTGGCCTAACACAATTCACTGCCCCAAATTTCAGCAAAATCGGATATTAAATGTGGCTGTTATGGGCCTAAGACCCAAAATCGGAGGGTCGGTTTATATGGAGGCTATATCAAGATATAGTCCAATATACATGTGCAAAGTGTCAGTTCAATATCTCTTTTTTTAAAGACGGTAGCGTAGCGATTTTAACGACAGATGGACGGACATGGCTAGATTGTCTTAGATTTTTACGGTGATTATAAATATAAATACGTTATAGGGTCGGAAATGGCAATTTCGATGTGTTGCAAACGAAATGACAAAATGAATATACCCCCATCCTTCGGTAGTGGGTATAAAAATCTAGCAATTAACATATCGATTATTTATTTTTCCTTATTATCAATATAGAAAAAAAAACCACAAAAAGTGTAGTACCATTGTATGTATGTATCTCTCAAGCAGACATCAATAAACATATCGATTACTATCTAGAGTTAAAGAGTTAAAGTAAACCTTAAATTGTTTGAAATGATTAATCGTCTTCAGTTGCGTTACCATCCAAGTGACAACAACCAGATAAAACCTGAAATATTCAACACTTTTGACATTTCAAGAGCAAACACTTCATAATGAAAATCAATGATGTTAGGATGCTTAAAATTGCTATATATGACTTATGCCAATGGCCCAAAAAAAAAAACAAATCTGTAAAAAAACACATTTGCATAAAACAATTTTAATCAACAAAAGGTTCGATTTAATTTGAGAGATGCTGTGACTGCAGGCTGCGCTGCTTATTTTGACGTCCAAAATAGAATCTATGATTCCAAGACTGAATAGTTATAGATTTGATGGAAACCTATAAAACATATTTTAAACCATATATAACTTAACTACAATAAGTATCACATTAAAACTAGTAATGAAAAAACAACAAATTTGGAAAAAATGTTCTTTATTTTTCAACAAAATCTTCTTTAAGCTCGATACATTTTTTCCAACGATTTTCAACGGCTTTTATACCCTGTTTGTAATATGAACTGTTTAGCTCCTTAAAATAGCCGTCAACCACAACTTCTACCACTTTATTTGTAAAATTTTTTTTTTCCCCCAATCCTTGTTTTTAAGTTTGGAAACAAAAAATAATAATAATGGTGGATAATAGAGCGCGCTGAAGCAATTCGAACTTTAATCCATGGATCTTTCATCGCAATGGTGGATTTGTGAAATTGTGTCAATTTTTTTCCATACTTACAAATTTACTGAGATTGTTGACTTTTTTGAAACTTAAACATATATTTAAGAATGTTGTCACTTTTCACGAAAGTATATTGGGTTGCCCAAAAAGTAATTGCGGATTTTTCATATAGTCGACGTTGACAAATTTTTTCACAGCTTGTGACTCTGTAATTGCATTCTTTCTTCTGTCAGTTATCAGCTGTTACTTTTAGCTTGCTTTAGAAAAGTGTAAAAAAAAGTATATTTGATTAAAGTTCATTCTAAGTTTTATCTAAAATGCATTTACTTTCTTTTAAAAAATCCGCAATTACTTTTTGGGCAACCCAATATAATAATTTCCTTGTTTACATTTGAATGGAATGTTATTTTCAGCTAATCTGAGCCATGCCCAAATCCAACCTGTTCTGGTTAAGTGGATCACCGCAGGTTGGCTTGAAGATTTCTTCCTAGTTGCGAAACGTATGGGCTTTACGCCTCGAAGGAAACTTGAATTAACAACAATTTGTAAGTGCGCTTGCGCGGCGGCGCTTGAACGCCTAAATGCATATGAAATTCCTAAAAACGGCACATTTTTGTCACATTTCAAAAAAAAAAAAAAAAACAAAAATTTGTTTATTTTTTTATGCTTTTGTTGTGGTTTTGAAATACACTTGACTTGAAGCGGCAGCGTTAAAAGATATTTGCAACTACTAGTGAATACGCAGCATGGCAATTCCAATTCCATTCAAAGTAGGTGTTTATGAAATTTAATGTACAATGAACTCTGCCGCCAAGTGTGATTTGATGTTGTATAGACGACATACGGACAGCCTTGAGGCAGACGAAGAAGACGAGTTGAGCGGTTTGTTTTTTGCAAACTTGTGGAATGTTGTGTAGCCGACATGCGCTTGATAAGTTTTTATTTTTCTTGGTACGCCTATATTTATTTTTATTTTTTATTTTTTTTTAATTTCTTCCAACTTTGCCATTTTTTCCTCGAGTAGCTGTGTGTTCGTTTCTACATATAAGGAAAATGAGTTTGTGCAACATTTTTGCCATATATGCGGAAGCCCATTAAGACGGCTGTGCGATCACTTCACTGCGTCTTCACACTCTGGGCGATGAAGAAGATGGGAAATAATGTGGCCTTAACTAAAGCAGTTTTATTCACCTTTTTATTGTAAAGTGTATCAGGCCTTATTTTTTACACATTTTACTTTATCTGAATTTGTGTGTCCGATAGTCCAAGTTTTGTGGTTGAGTCTATTTTGAATTTTAAATTAAATGCAATTTTTCAATTGTTTTTAACGCATCAAATGGAAAAACCAAACCAAAATGCCAAAAAAAAGAAACTGCATTGAAAAAAAACCATAATTAATTTATGTACCTACGTGTTTTTATTGTTTTTGTTTTTTTTTTTTTTTGCTGTTCGATTTCAGACAATAACCTCAGCACTGCCTTAAATGAATTGGATATGGTCTTTTTGTAAGAAATTGAACAAAAAACTATAAAAAAAAAAAAATATTAAAAATCATCTGCTTCATTCATTAGTTCGAGGGTATTTTATTTAATGGTCATTATTTGTTGTAATCGCATGTCTGCACAGTGTTGCAAAATCATTAATAGGTAAAATTATATACAAAATCAAATTTTTACAAAATTAAACAAGTAAAAAGGCCGGGCCGAACTTTGGATACCCACCACCTCGGGTAAACCCACTTTCGCCCAAATCCAATGAAAATTGGATTTTCCGATCCAAACCATATTTGGGGCGGATGTCGGGAGGCCTAAAACTACCCACTGTTTCCAATTTCAGTGAAATTGGATAAAAAAACTAGAGGCTCAAGAAGTCAAGATCCCAGATCGGTTTATATGGCAGCTATATCAGGTTATGAACCGATTTAAACCTTATTTGACACAGTTGTTGAAAGTAAAAATAAAAAACGTCATGCAAAATTTCATTAAAATCGGATAAGAATTGCGCCCTCTAGAGACTCAAGAAGTCAAGACCCAAGATGGGTTTATATGACAGCTATATCAGGTTATAAACCGATTTGAACCACACTTGGCACACTTGTTCGATATCATAACAAAACACGTTGTGCGAAATTTCATTCCAATCGGATAAGAATTGCGCCCTCTAGAGACTCAAGAAGTCAAGACCCAAGATGGGTTTATATGACAGCTATATCAGGTTATGAGCCGATTTGAACCATAGTTGGCACACTTGTTGGATATCAAAACAAAGTACTTCGTGCAAAAATTCATTCCAATCGGATAAGGATTGCGCACTCTAGAGACTCAAGAAGTCAAGACCCAAGATCGGTTTATATGGCAGCTATATCAGGTTATATACCGATTTGAACCATACTTGGCACAGTTGTTGGGTATCATAACAAAACACGTTGTGCGAAATTTCATTCCAATCGGATAAGAATTGCGCACTCTAGAGGCTCAAGAAGTCAAGACCCAAGATCGGTTTATATGGCAGCTATATCAGGTTATATACCGATTTGAACCATACTTGGCACAGTTGTTGGATATCATAACAAAACACGTTGTGCGAAATTTCATTCCAATCGGATAAGAATTGCGCCCTCTAGAGACTCAAGAAGTCAAGACCCAAGATCGGTTTATATGACAGCTATATCAGTTTATGGACCGATTTGAACCATACTTGGCACAGTTGTTGGATATCATAACAAAACACGTCGTGCTAAATTTCATCCCAATCGGATAAGAATTGCGCACTCTAGAGGATCAAGAAGTCAAGACCCAAGATCGGTATCAAAACATGGACCGATATGGCCCATTTACAATACCAACCGACCTACACTAATAGGAAGTATTTGTGCAAAATTTCAAGCGGCTAGCTTTACTCCTTCGGAAGTTAGCGTGCTTTCGGCAGACAGACGGACGGACGGACGTGGCTAGATCGACATAAAATTTCGCGACGATCAAGAATATATATACTTTATGGGCTCTCAGACGAATATATCGAGTAGTTACAAACAGAATGACGAAATTAATATACCCCCCATCCTATGGTGGAGGGTATAATAATGCTTTTATGGGCTTCAGACCCTTTATCGGGAGATCGGTCTATATGACAGCTATATCTAAATATTGTCCGATCCAAACCATATTTGGGGCGGATATCGGGAGACCTAAAACTACCCACTGTTTCAAATTTGAACGAAATCGGGTATTTAATAGGGCTTTCATAGGCTTCAGACCCTTTATAGGGTGATCGGTCTGTATGGTAGCTATATCTAAATATAGTCCGATCTGAATCACATTTTGGTCCATTGTTAGGAGGTGTAAAACTACTCAATGTTTTCAGCAGAATCGGATAAAAAATAAAGTTTTTATGGGCTTCAGACCCCTTATCGGCAGATCGGTTTGTATGGCAGCTATATCTAAATATAGTGCGATCTGAACCATATTTAGGTCCTATATTAGGAGGCCTAAAACTAAGCACTGTTTCAAATTTCAGCGAAATTGAAGAATAAATAAAGTTTTTATGGGCTTCAGACCCTTTATCGGCAGATCGGTCTATATGGCAGCTGTATCTAAATATAGTCTGATCTGAACCATATTTAGGTTCGGAGTTGAGAAGCGTTAAACTATTTACTGTTTCAAATTTCAGCGAATTTGGACATTAAATAATGTTTTTATGGGCTTCAGACCCCTAATCGGGAGATCGGTCTATATGGCAGCTATATCTAAATATTATCCGATCTGAATCACATTTTGGTCCTATATTAGGAGGCCTAAAACTAAGCACTGTTTCAAATTTCAGCGAAATCGGTTAAAAAATAAAGCTTTTATGGGTTTAAAACCCTTTATCGGCAGATCGGTCTATATGGCAGCTGATAGTCCGATCTGAACCACATTTTGGTCCTATGTTAGGAGGCCTAAAACTAAGCACTGTTTCAAATTTCAGCGAAATCGGTTAAAAAATAAAGCTTTTATGGGCTTCAGACCCTTTATCGGCAGATCGGTCTATATGGCAGCTATATCTAAATATAGTCCGATCTGAACCATATTTAGGTTCGGAGTTGAGAAGCGTTAAACTATTTACTGTTTCAAATTTCAGCGAAATTGGAAAATAAATAAAGCTTTTATGGGCTTCAGACCCTTTATCGGCAGATCGGTCTATATGACAGCTATATCTATATATAGTCCGATCTGAACCCTATTTGTGTCAGATGTCGGGAGCCCTAAAACTACTCACTGTTTAAAATTTCAGCAAAATCCGATGAAAAATTAATACATTTTATGGCCATTAGACCCTTTATCGGAAAATCTGTCTATATAGCAGCTATATCCAAATATGGTCCGTTCAAGAGCTTAACCAGCATGCATTAAAAAAAACGTATCTGTGCCAAATTTCAGCTCAATATCTCAATTTATGAAGCCTTTAGAGTGATTCCAACAGACGGACGGACGGACAGACACACGGACATCGTTAAATCGTCTTAGAATTTTACGACGATCCGAAATATATATACTTTGTAGGGTCGGAAATAGATATTTCGATGTGATGCAAATGGAATGACTAAATGAATATACCCCCTATCCTACGGTGGTGGGTATAAAAAAAAAACAGTAAGGAAGGGCAAATTTCGGGCGATGCCGAGTGTACAGTACCCTACACCTACACTATAAATACAAGGTGAGAGCTATATCCAATTCTGAACCAATTTTGATGGACCTCGTCGGATGCTTTCAAATGGACTATTAAACAATCCGTATCAAATGTAGCGCAAATATGTTTGAACTGTAATAACTACGGTTAACAAATGAGCACTTTATTGCAATATTCGGACGAACATATATATGGGAGCTATATCTAAATCTGAACCGTTTTCGAGGAAACTCCTCAGATATTGTGGAAGTCGTCGGGGAAATCGTTGTACGAAGTTTTGGCAATATTGGTCAATAAATGCGCTCGCAGTGGCTCTAGAAGTGAAAATCGGGCGATATACATATATGGCAGCTATATCTAAATCTGAACCGATTTCTAGGAAATTCACCAATAATGTCGAGAGTCAAGAGGAAATCCTTCGTATTAAATTTCAAGGGATTTGGTTCACAAATGACCATTTTATAGCATCACCATCTAAACACAGGGCCCGCTCCGCTGCACCTTTTTTCACTCTCTGACTCACTCACTTTTATCTGAGCCCTATACTACCTCACGGTCAGGAAATAAGTCATGTTTAGGGGTGCTGGTACGGCCTTTCAGATGTTTCGCCCCCATATGGATAACATTTTCTTGCTCTAATCCCAAATACCATTCATTTGAGCCTTATATTGCTGTGGTCGATAAATATATCCGGTAGGGGGGTATTTTTGAGGGTGAGGAAGGACGCCCATATATCAGATTCGAGGTCTTGTCTCAAATACCTTTCATTTGAGCCCCATATTGTCATTATTCGTTAATATTACCATTTGGCGGGTTTTGGAGGTGGCGCGGTCCCCCTAAATATCCCACCCTAAATATGGATATCAAATTTATGTTCTTGAGTTACTATAAACAAATTAAATTTTCCTAATTGCCCCACCCATCTCCGAGATCTGACTTTTTAAGAATAGGTTAAGGGGAGGGTTCGCCCATTAAAATTTGGAATATTAGATCTACTTCATTCTCTTGGTTTTGGTGGTGGATTAGAGTTGTCGAACCCTTTGCCCAGAAAGTGGAAAGTCAGATTTATACTCTACTCCCAGAAACCACATTTAAGCTACATATTGCTATACTCGGTATATATGTGTGCTTTAGGGGGAATTTATGAGGTAAGGCATCCCTGAAACACTGGCCATAAAACAGATATCAGATTTGAGCCCCCTTGCTGTCATAATGCGTCCACTTTAAGGGGTATTTAGGGTGGGGCGGCCACCCACGCACTTGGCCCTGAAAAAAATATCAGAAATCTGACCTCATTGCAGATTTCAGGAGGAGAATTTGCAAGAGCCGTCCAATATGACACCAAGTATCTTGGGATACTTGATGGTTGGAATTGTAACTCCATCGACCATCAAATTCAGCTCAATATTCACCTCACGTGTATTTGTAGTGAACATTGTGGCAGAAAATTTGGTGGCAGATATCTTCAGACCTCTAAACGTTTAACCTAGCGCAGATGTCACCAATATGTGGGCGGCCATATGTCATGATCGTACTGTCTGAAGGTGGTGGAATAGAGGATAGGTAGAGGTTAAACAGCGCCGGAGATATCAACCCGCCTTGACGAACACCCTGTTTCAATCTATGGTGTTCCGACTTCTTACTCCTAATTTTCACAAATGACTGGCGACCACATACATAATTCGGGACCCAGCGTTTCAGGCTTGGCTGGAGGGACGTGTTGGCAATGTCCCCAAATAGGTTGGCATGGCTGACCATGTCGAACGATGTCCGTCCTATCACATGGTCGGAATGATTAAGGCCACGGCAAATGCTGTACGAATGGCAATTTTCCAAAGCGGCTTGAGAGATGTAGTGCTTCAAGCGTCTTGGCTACAAGTGAGAGAAGAGAGATCGGTCTGTACGACTGCCCCTTGCCCTTTGGAAACTTTTCAGAACTCATCTTCCAGACATCGGGTACTATAAGAGTGCTCAAAGACAGGTTGAGGACAGTTATCAGTTATTCGACTCCAACTGGATCCAGATTCTTCAGCATCAGTGTAGAGATTCTGTCGGGATTCTATGCCTTGGCTAACTTGGCGCAACGGATGACATTCGTAACTTCGTCCACTGTAAGTTGTTATGGTTATCCATCGGCTTGGAGACCACAATTACCATGAATGGTTCTCATCCTAGTCCTATCATTCTTAGGATGCACAATAAATTGACAGTTGAACAATCTCTTCGGATCAGTCACGGTTATTTCGCCAAAAGTGACTGAGGTCCTGTCATTCCGTCTACCGGGGTTCGAGAGTGACTTAACAGTAGACCACAGCTTCCCTAAACCGGTGCCTAAGTTACATTGCTTCAGGTGTTCCCGGCCCAAATTCCGCTTATGTTCGTTGACTATCCTTTTTATTTCCAGATTCGGCTCGCCGATACTGAGATTAGTTGGGTCCGTGCAATGAGCCCCATCACGCTCGTCTGCGACGGGAAATTGGGCCGCACTTTTGCTTCTCGACCGTTTGGTCGACCGGAAGCCGCTGCTGAGTTTATGATGTCTCGGGATTTCCTCTCGGCAACTAAATGTGCTAGTTGATCAATGAAGGAGGCCACCGAAGCGCAGAGGTTAGCATGTCCGCCTATGACGCTGAACGTCTGGGTTCGAATCCTGGCGAGACAATCAGAAAAAATTTTTAACGGTGGTTTTCCCCTTCCTAATGCTGGCAACATTTGTGAGGTACTATGCCGTGTTAAACTTCTCTCCGAATTTGCCACTCGACATCTCTCTTCAATTTGGTCCTGATCGCTCCAGAATTGGATATAGCTGTAATATAGACCGATCCACCAATTTAGGGTCTTAGGCTCTTAAAACCCACATTTATTATCCGATTTTGCTGAAATTTGGGACAGTGAGTTGTGTTAGGCCACTTGGCATCTTTCTTCAATTTGGCCTAGATCGGTCCAGATTTGGATATAGCTGTCATATAGACCGATCTCTCGATTTAAGGTCTTGCGCCCATAATAGTCGTATTTATTGTCCGATATTGCCCAAATTTGGGACAGTGAGTTGTATTAGGGCCTTCGACATCCTTCTTTAATTTGGCCGAGATTGGTTCAGATTTGGATATAGCTGTCATATAGGCCGATCTCTCGATTTAAGGACTTGCGCCCGTAAAAGGCGCATTTATTGTCCGATTTCGCCGAAATTTGGGACAGTGAGTAGTGTTAGGCCCTTCGACATCCCTCTTCAATTTGGCCCAGATCGTTTCAGATTTGGATATAGCTGCCATATAGACCGATTTCTCGATTTAAGGCTTTGGGTCCATAAAAGGCGCATTTATAATCCGATTTCCGATGAAATTTGACACAGTTTCGTTGAAATTTGACACAGTGACTTATGTTAGGCTTTTCGACATCCGTGTAGTTTATGGTTCAGATCGGTCTATATTTGGATACGGCTATACAACGATACAATACAAAGACCAATATTTTGATCTACAAAAAAACAATGACTTGTACTTATTAGACCTCTCAATATCCGTGTCGAATTTGGTCCAAATCGGACCATATTTTGATAAAGCTGCTATGGAGGCATAAATTATGCATTTTTCACCGGATTACTATTTGGTCCAAATCGGGCAATATTTCGATAAAGCTGCTGTGGGGGCATAAGTTATGCATTTTTCACCGGATTTTGACAAAAGTGGTTTACATATATACCCGAGGTGGTGAGTATCCAAAGCTCGGCCCTGCCAAACTTAACGCATTTTTACTTGTTTTTATATCCATTCCCCAAAAACTCAAAACCTGCTAACCAATTCACTCAAGATATCAACACACACTGTGCTAGCGAATATCAAAGGTGACTTCTTTTTCCATCACTTTTTGTTTTTGGTGAATTTTATATTGTTAGCATAGAGCGATTTTTTTTTAAACCGAAAAAATATGGAGTTTAGGTATTGTAGTAGTTTTATTTTCAAGGTTCATGCGAGCAGATAAACAATTTACTGGTTTACAGTCTGTCTCATCGGCTTAGTACTAACCCGATGGCCAGGCCAGGCGGCAATGGTAGCGTCTGTATTCAGGTTTCATATCGGGGTTTTATGTACAACATTTTATTTTTTTTTGTTTTGTTTATTTTTCGCTAAACAATGATGATGAATTTCGTCATTGCTAAGCACCAGGCCAGCACAGCCCGTGCCACCACCACCACCACCAGTGTGGTGACGAAGAAGATGATGTTGGTGTGCGGGGGAAATTAACAACAATTCATGCTGGCCGCAGAGCAGATCACAACCTGCTTGCCCTCACAACACACACAACAGCTCTACAATCTTCGGAGAGTATCGATGATGATGACAAGCATGAGGACTGACTCTTAGTTGACGTTCGAGGAGAATGGACAATGATGGATTCCATACATTGTTCTATGGGTGACTTGCAAACAGTGTTGCCGTTTTGTTTGGAAAAGGTGGATAAATGTTGGCCTGGCTAAAGCTGAGTATTCTGTTCAGCTTTTAAGGCGGAATGCTGTCAAACTCCATATAAAAAAACGTCGGCGAAATGCTGGAGGAATATGGGCGAAAAAGTATTACTCTGTTTATAGTGAGGAAAATGCCAAAAAGAAATTTTAGTGGCAACGCTTGACATCATTGTCGGCATCATTTTTGTTTTATTGGTTTCAATGTTTCATTTTTCTTTTTGTTATTTTATTTATTTGCGAAAAAAAAACAAAAAAAAACATAAGTGCAGATATAAAACGTCTTTTGATATGAAAATAATAACAAAACCTAACTGTCAAATTCCGCTCGCGGATCAATTAACAATTTCCGCGACTATTCCGAAAGCAGAATAGAATACCAACTCTTATTTTAAAACATAGATGGGCAATAACACACAACCGTACATGAATTCCCATGCCCGCGGGTATAGGAAAAACTAACAGTAATTTACGTACAGTGCAAGCAACTTCGTGTTGCTCGTTGGGCCAACGCATTGTTGTTATTTTTCATAGCTACAATATTTCACTTGGTTTACGGTGGGGTTTACTGCCACTAAAACAAACACAATTTAGTATTTTCAACTGTGTTAGAGTGCCCATCGCTGTTTTAAAACTAAGGGTCGGGATAAACCTGCAATCTATAACCCATTTTCTTGCCTCATGATTCAGGGACAACATCTTTCTTTCCTTTTGCTTTTATTTTTCTAACAAGATGGACTGACGTTATTGGTAGGTAACCCATTCAACGAAGGTTTTTGTTTACGCCTATAAGAACATAAGCCGAAACCGTAAGTGCAATAGTATGCATGTCCCAGCTGGTTTAGAGCAAACGAGTCAAACATAATTCCCTAATCCTAAAATTAGCAACTTTAATTTTACATTTTTTCGGCCTAAAAAAGCCCATGTGGCAACCCTGGCACTCTACTATAGTTGCAGTTGATCGTATTACTGCCGCTCTGGCTACCACCACCCGCAGCAGCTGCAGCAGTAATTGCACGTAGTTGGTGGTATGATGGTCAGTCATAGCAATTCTGGTTGTGGAAAATTGGAATCGCATTTAAGTTTTTATTCTAAACAAGTTTTTCTAGATGCAAATTGGTTTTAAACTAAACGGTTTATTTTTTCTCACGAAGAGTAAGCAGATAAATGGGATTTTCTTCCGGGATTTGTCTGTATGTATGCCCCATCTGGGGGTAATGAAGTGTGGAATTTTTATTTAGGTATAAAACTTTTAATTTTGTTTGAAAACACCACATCATTCAAAGCCTTTCACTTAGGTTGGTATATTTTGCCATTTTTTTTTGTAAATTTCTATTATTTTTAATTTCGACTCAGGTATTTATGCACTTTATTTGTCTTGGCTTTGTTTCAAAAAAGACAAAATCACAAATCATTTGAAATTTTCATTTTGTTACACAAAAACTCCACCATTTCTCTTTGTGTTTGGCATATTAACAAGCTGTTGTGGTAAATATTTGGTATTTTTACAATTTGGTTTTTATCTTTCACAAAAAACTGCACTCGCTTTGTTGGTTTTGTTTCTAGTTTGGCGTTATCCAAATAAAATAAGAAAAACCCCGAAAGCCCGAAGCCGTTAAATTATATGCGACGCTACTTCCACTCTCCCGGGTATTAAAGGCACAACTGAATTTTATATTTCCACATTGAAACAAAAAACAACTACAGCAGTCCAAGCTGCTGTCGTCTTTTTTTCGCTCATAATTGCAGTTTTTGTTGCTACGCTTTGCTTTGGCTTTGATCCCCTTCAAAAAAGCCCATCCATCCTATTCATACATCTCAGGCATGGTGTGCTGGTGCGGGGAGGGGGAACATAACCAAATAGTTGTTGTTCAAGTTTTATTAGTTTCAGTTAATTTGCAAGAGATCTCTGGTTTTTTTGTTGTGCTCTGCCTTACTCTTGCTCTCTGTGCTCAATTCAATTGTAGCAAAGCAAGTGAAGCATATATCCCCCACACTTTCCGAAACAAGAAGTACAAATAAAAACAATAATAACAAAGAAACAAGCAGCAAGAATTAACAGTCTAACGTTATCTGTAAAAACGGAATTATTCTGTGAGAAGTAAGGGGGTTGTTCTATGGGAGCCACAATAACATCATTAAGAGCTTATCTTTATTTGAAGTGAATGTTATTCTCTCATTTGATCTCATCATGTATGACATTGTTAGAATTTGTAAGCAAGGAACAGTGGGAAGTTTTTAGAAAAAAGAGAAGGCGTAAGGAGAGATCTTGTTGAGCTACACCATATTTAAGAATGGATGAAAAAAAACATATATGTTATATATAAAATTAAATTTGTGTTTGTCGGTGTAGACTCAAAAACGGCTCAACCGATTACCTTGAAATTTTCACATATTGTGTAGGTTGGTCTGAAAGGAAACATAGGCTACATAATTTTTTGGATATCGGGAGGGGGCGGACCCTCCCCTTACCCCAAAAGTACTACCCAAAAATAATAGTAGACCGAACGAGACAATATGGGATTCAAATGAAACAATATGGGATTCAAGAGTAGAGTACGAATTTCATAATAAAAGTAGGGTCCAAGTATCTGGAGGCCGCCCCAGCCCCAAAACCCCTAAAATAAGTTTATTTGACCATGACAATATCATGGCAAAATGGGACTCAAATGAAGAGTATTTGGGAGTAGATTACGAATATAGTCAGGAAGTAGGAATAGGCTTTATAATTTTTTGATAACGGAAGGGGGCGGACCCTACAAATTGATGTCGAAGAATAGGGGGTCATCCCACCCCACAAAAACGCCAAAAATTGGCACATTAGCCAATTACGGATATATGGGACTCGGGTTGTCTGTTCCGTATAGAATGAAAAACGGCAGAACCGATTTTCTAGAAATTTTCGCATGTTGTGTAGGTTGGTCTGGAAGGAAACATAGGCTATATAATTCTTCGCTATCCGAAGGGGGACGGACTCTCCCCCTTATGCCAAAAACAGAACCCAAAATAAAAAGTGGACTGATCGGGAAAATATAGGTATCAAATAAAATGTATTGGAGAGAAGAAAACGAATATGGTATTAAAATTTGAGTCTAGGACCCATCGGGCCGCCCCAACCCCAAAACTCCCCCAAACAGACATATTGGATGTTCATTTCAATATGGAGCTCAAATGAAAGGTATTTGGGAGTAGATTTCGAATATGGTCAAGAAGTAGGAATAGGCCTTATAATTGTTGATAACGAAAGGGGATTACCCCAAAAACACTACCCAAAATCAAAAGAACAATATGGGTATCAAATGAAGAGTATGCGGGAGTAGATAACAAATCTGGCATACAAATTCATGTCGAAGTTAGGGGCTCACCCCACCCACACAAAAACGCCCAAAATGGGCACATTAGCCAATCACGGATATATGGGACTCAGTTTGTTTGTTGCGTAACGGCAGAACCGATTTTCTCAAAATTTTCGCACATTGTGCAGGTTGGTCTGGAAGGAAATATAGGCTACATAATTTTTCGGTATCGGAAAAGGGACGGACCCTCCCCCTTACGCAAACAAGACAACCCAAAATAAAAAGTGGACTGATCGGGAAAATATAGGTATCAAATAAAATGTATTGGAGAGAAGAAAACGAATATGGTATTAAAATTTGAGTCTAAGTACCCATCGGGCCGCCCCAACCCCAAAACTCCCCCAAACAGACATATTGGATGTTCATTTCAATATGAAGCTCAAATGTAAGGTATTCGTGAGTAGATTTCGAATCTGGTATACAAAATCAGATCGAAGTATAGGGGGTCATGCCACCCCTTAAAAACGCCATTAGATTCATTATGACTATATGATACTTGGCTGAACCGATTTTCTTAAAATTTTCATAGATTGTGTACGTTTGTCTGGAAGGGAACATAGGCTATATACGTTTTAGATATTGGGTGGAGGCGGACCTTCCCCCTTACCCTAAGAACGCCGCCCATATCCGATAGAGGTCCGATGGGCACAATAAGGGTATCAAATGAAAGATATTGGAGACCAGAAAACGAATATGGTATTAAAAGTTGAATTCAAATACCCAGCGGGCCCCCCCCCCCCAACCCGAATACTCCTCTAAACAGATATATTCGAAGTTTATGTCAATATGAACTCTAATGAAAAGTAAAAGGCAGTAGATTACAAATATGGCATAAAACATTAGGTCCAAGTAATGGAAGGTCGCCCAACCCCAAATGATAGGTATTAGGGAGTAGATTACGAATATGACATTGAAATTTGCGTGCAAGTCTAGGTGGCGCTTTTCCTCCTAAACATACGTCAAATGGTTCATTTGACCCATTATGACAATATGGGACTCAAATGAAAGGTATTTGAGAGTAGAAAACGAATTTGATATCCAATTTTGGAGCCAAGTATTTTGGGGTACGCTCTAAAGCACCCCTTAAACTGAACTTCATTTCCGTTGGGAATAAAGAACGAATTTGATATCTATTGTAATTTCAGTGCAAAGTGCCGGTAGCCTCCACAACCCCAAAACACCTTTCAAACGGTTCATATTTACCGGCCATAACAATATGAGCCTCAAATTAAAGGGATTTGGAAGTTCACCGCGAATTTGACGTTTATATTTAAGTCGAAATATCGGAGGTGCCATCCTTCCCCTAATGAGAACATTACCTTAAGGAAGAACATTACCACCAGGAACCGTCCCGCAGTGCCATGCATGGCATTGTACCTCGCTAATGTCGCCAACATTAAGAGGGGATAAACACCGCTTTGTTCGACGTTTTCGCCAGGATTCGAACGCGTTCAGCGTCATAGGCTACAATGGCACGAATCCGATATCCGCATTCAGGGTGAAGTGTCCCCACCTTAAAAAGATATTAGAGAGTTATAGAATGCGCAAAATATTTCCATTATACTTAAAATGCCGATAAAATTTGTAAACTCTTATTTGTTTTACTTAACATTTAAGGAATGTCCAGAAAATTTTCATTTACATGAACATTCTTCGAAAAGTGGAGGTGTAGCATGCATACTCATAACATATTCATAGCATAAGAAAATATTACTCATGCACGCCAACAAGAAAGTAGTGTAAACAAAAGATTAACAAATTGCATAAACAAACCAGCAATCACAGACCACGGTCACTACTGCGTACACAGCATTTGTAATATATATCAGTGGTCAGCAAACTCATTACGCTGTTGCTGCTATGAAACTTTTTGTTCTGATGTTGCTGCATTTCACTTACACTTTTCGGGAGAATGGATAGACCTACACAATTCCCACAAAGGGCATATTCTGTACATAGAACCTATATAGAAGTAAGAAATATTTGTATGTTTAGATGTAAGTGTATTGGAAAACATTCATCATCGATTGACGCCGGCAGAGCCGATTATTTTCTATAAATTCGATGGCTTTTCCTCAAAACAATGGATTCAATACAGCAACGTCGTAGGGCATACATCTGCTCAATCCAGCTTAACAGTTTTCTAATTTTTATTTCTACAAAATTTTGACTTGGATTTTTTCAGTATTTTTTTAAAACCCGTTTTAGACTTATTTTCAATTTTTGGCGGTTTGCCCCCCGGTATATCGTCAGCATGTATGAAGAAGCTCCAGCAAAAAATGTTTTGAAGATGACCATAACATAACGACCAAAGGGGAAAACCGAACGCAGAGGTTAGCATGTCCGCCTATGACGCTGAACGCCTGGGTTCGAATCTTGGCGAGACCATAAGAAAATATTTGTTTCTACTCCTAATGCTGGCAACATTTGTGAGGTATAATGCCATGTAAAACTTCTCTCCAAATAGGCGTCGCACTGTGGTACATAGATATATATATATATATAATTTTTTTTTGGAAAAATTTATTGGAATCAATCAGAATTTTCATAAAAATGTATTTAAACTGGACTTGTTTTATCTTTAACATATATAAAAAGTATAACCCACATTTTTTTCTCTATTATCTATATTTTCACATTTTTATTTCCCTACCATTGTGCGACGTCATAATGCGTTAATTTGCTATTGTTAAGTTCTGCACTGCGACCATTCCCCCAAACTTCTCTTTTATAATTTGTACAATACATAGATAGCATTGGAACATACACGCTGCTTTGTAGGCTTTTTTGGTGAGTAATGGTTATTAGATGCTCTTTCAGAGAGTGGTGAATAGTGCTCTTCAACTCAATTTGTGCTCCCCAACGAACACACCTCTGTTATAATAAACAGAGGTGTGTTCGCAATAACATGGCGATGTTAAACTTTAACAGTTTAGTGGATAAATGTGAGAGATTGTGGAGACCGTTATTTTCAAATATTTTATACACTGCCTAAAAGTATGCAAAGCTTTTTTTACACAATAACGTTTTCTTTTTTGCTCAAAGCACCTATAAATGTTAAAGGCTGTGATACCATGTCGTATTGTTAATGTGGTATTTTTAATAAAGTATACGCAAGCAAGGATATTTTGAAGCACCTATAAATTCTTAAGCACCATGAATAAAGTGTTTTATAAGAAATTATACGCCAGGAAGAATATTTAAATAGGTATTTTTGAACAATTAGCATTTCCCTGTGCTTGGAATGTTCGACATTGCAGACTTGTTACGAAACGAAACAAACGAAATAGTTTCGCTAGCAGCAATTCAATTATATTTAATTTCGCCACTTTAACAAGAGAAACTATTTGAAACATTATCATATTTTAATACTCACATTTACTTAAGGCTATGATGAAGAAATTTTGAAAGAAAAAATTTAGTCCAGGTCGTAGTAGAATGGTTCTGAAAGTTATTGGAAATGTGTTTGATTTAGAAAACAATTGCGGGAATTTCGGATTTTGACAAGGATTGGTGTAAGGATTTGAATTTAGTTACTGGACGTGTTAACAGAGTTAGTCATAACTCTTTAATTTACTTTTTCACAAGTTTTGAATGTTAATACAAAAAAAGTTAAAAATTATCTTGATTTATTTTTTAGTATCATTTCATTGCAAGTCAGATGCATGGGGAAGATTCCCAGCGTGTGTTAGATGAATTGCATAGATTTTCATTACAAAGTTGCGCTAGATGGTTATAGACACCATGCGATAATAGCCTTTAATCAATACTTTGCACAAAGGCGACATCCTTCTTTAATTTATCCCCGATCGCTCCAGCTTTGGATATAGCTGCCATATAGACCGATCTCTCGATTTAAGGTCTTGGGCCCATAAAAGGCTCATTTATTGTTCGATTTCGCCGAAATTTGAACTGTGAACTGTGTTAGGCCCTTCAATATTCTTTTTCAATTTGGCTTAGATCGGTCCAGATTTGGATATAGCTGCCATATAGACCGATCTCTCGATTGACGGTCTTGGACCATAAAATACTCATTTATTGTCCGATTTTTCTTAAATTTGGGACAGTTAGTTGTGTTGGGCCCTTCGATTGCCCTCTGATACGTTCGTCCATTTGCCCTCTGATACGTTCGTCCGTTCTTCAGTATGGAAATAATTGAAATTTTAAATTTCAACCCATGCAAAAGCAGTAGCTCTAAGAGGGGAAAACAACACAAGCAGTGCAAAATTGAACCTTTTTTGCATAGAATTAAGGACAATAAAAAATATTTCGATAAAAAATCATTCCCTATTTTTCACTGCCATTCGACACAACCCTGCATACATTTTCTATCGTGCGAGTCAATAATTCTGCACTCAAGGAAGTTGAAAACAATCTCAGGCGATATCATTTTTTACTCTAATTAGTGTCTCGGTACGAGAGAAAACGTGCCGCGTGGCAATATATACACATGAGTCACTAAATATGGACTAAAAAAAATTCGATCATCAACGTAATTAATTAAAAAAATATATTTTTTTTCGTAATGCTTTTTTTATCTGTTACGGTGAGAATTATTTTTTTTTATTTATCTTTCTAATTTATTTCTTTTTCACATCGAGATTAATAGTCGAAGATTTTATTTGCAATTATTTGCCCTGACTGGGATTTGAACAGCCAACCTTACGATTGTGAGGCCTATGCTATCCCTCTGTGCTACGGGCCCTTCTTCATTACAGAAGGCTTAGTAAACATACATTCTCTTGTGTGGGGTTTTTTTGAGTTAGCGTACAAAACAACAACAAAAATCTATTTTTAAATTTGTAACAGTTGATTATGAGAAACTAATTAGCGAAACATGAATGATAGAATTCCGATGAAATCTCTACAAACTATCACACAAAAGGAACTTTTTAGATCCTTTTAATTCTGGGAGGGAGTGAGAAAGTCACTTCCAAATGTTTGGAGGGAATCGAGAAATTGCAACCATTCTCATAAAATTTGAAGTGTAGTTTGATAAACTCTTTTTCGTTTCCTCTCTCTCTCTCTCCATCCTTCACTTACTTTATCTCAGTTTTACTGTCTCTCAAGGCCATAACGGATTTCTTATAGAATGGTATGCCCAACAGTAACACAAACACACACACACATAAGAATTGTATTGTTGGGGCCATTTGACATTCGGGAAAGCCATTGAACAACTCAAAGCTAAACCTTCAAAAAGCAACTGCTTATTATCCATAACAGTCGCTCAGGTTAATGATTGATTTGAGGATTTGAATACTAACACACACACACACACACACCATTGAGAGTTGATTTCGGTTTGTGGCATGTTCTTAGATAACTCTCATTTACCATATACACAAGCGCCACCAACCAGTCTAGTTGCGAACTCCTAATTCTTTATCTATATAACATTTATCTATGACTCACTCTCGTACTCTCTCTCTCTCTCTCTCTCTCGCTCTCTTATTTAATCTCAGATGCACTTTCACTCAAGGGCATAAAGTATTTTTCATAGAATTTCATGGCCAGCAATAATGAGCACAATATTTTATTTATTTATTAGTTGGGACTTTGAACCTTGTAGTGAACATTTGACATATCGGAAAGGTCATTAAAGAAGTCAAACCTAGAATAAACTGCTAGATTGCAATTTTGCCCATGAACATTACATTAAGGAACAGGGGCAAATTTGTCACATATCAATGATTGCTGTCCGATTCAAGTGTTTAAGCTCAATGATAAGGGGCCTTCTTTTTTTTATAGCTGAGTCCGAATGGCGCGTCGTAGTTCGATACCTCTTTATGGAGATTTTTCATGACTGTCATACCAAATGGAACAGTAACTCACAAATGTCACCAGCATTAGGAGGGGAATAAGAGTTGGCATTAGAGCCCTTTCGGGATGAATTCCTTTTATTCCCACTTTCGGTTGCAAAGAAAGCAAATTAACGAAAAAATGTTCGAACAAATGCCCGACTCAAAACAGAAAAACCCGAAAATGTTGCAACCCTCAATGTGAATCCAATTGGAATACATCGAACAGGTTGTGTCTTTAACGCGAGTTATTTCACAGTATGGGGAAGACAAAGCAGCAGCCCACTCTTCTTCTTTTTCACCTTCTTTGGGGATAACCACCGATGAAAAATTTTTCATATGTTCTCGCTAGGATTCGAACGCAGGCGCTCAGTGTCACAGGCCAATACGATAATCTCTGCGGCTGCGCTAAGGTGGCCTCCACCGCTAATAGACCGCTCTTATTAAACATAGCGACTGTATTAATTTGGGCATTTGTACGCTAAAACATAGCAACTTAACTTAGGTACCGGTTTAGGCAAGCTGTGGTCTGCTGTTAGGTCACTCTCGAACCCCTGTAGACGGGATGACAGGACCTCAGTCACTTTTGGCGACGTAACTGTGACTGATCCGAAGAGATGCGCCAGGTTGTCCAAACGTTAATTTATTGTCCATCCCGAGAGTGACAGGGCTAGAAGGAGAGCCATTCGTCGTATCTGTGGTCTCCGAGCCGATGGACAGCCAACACCCGGCACGAGGTAGCAGTGACCACCAAACACGCTGGAACTTTGAGGTTCGATCTGTGTGGTGTTCAGTGCTGTCACGAGAAGCTAAGCTGCGAGCTACCGGGCGCGTTCACAGGCTGCGGATAGTGGAATGCTCCCTTAAGGAGTAGCTGCAACGACAGTTGGGGACAATCAGCGGTATCGAGCGGAAAGCCTCAGTGAAAGACCAGGCGGCACCGGCTCTTGCACAAATACTGAGTGCCTATGATGCTCGAAATGACAAGGCGGGTTATTGCCGCCTTTAAATAACCAATGGCCACCCTGTTCCAGCGGCGATTGGTCCTTTGAACCGGAACGAACTTGCTCACCTATGGGAGCTTTACGAGGATCGCCAACTATACATGAAAATGTGGCTACAACAACAACAAAAGCCATCACAACTGACCGTGGGCGAAGTTAAGAATGTCATCTATGGCGTCAAATCATCCAAGGCGTTGGGCCCCAACGGAATCGCTACACTGATGCTGAAGAATCTCTACACTGATGATGAAGAATCTCTACACTGATGCTGAAGAATGTCTACACTGATGATGAAGAATCTCTACACTAATGCTAAAGAATCTGGATCTACCTTGAGTTGAGTACCTAACTACCGTCCTTAACCTGTCTTTGAACACTCTTATAGTTCCCGATGTCTGGAAAATGGACAGAGTGATCCCGCTACTGGAAAGGACCCGAGATTGGGGCAGTCGTAGAGGCCGATCTCTCTTCTCTCACCAGTAGCCAAGACGCTTGAGGCACTACTTCTCTCTAGCCTCGTTGGAAGATTTCCATTCGACCAACATCAACATGGTTTTGGAAAACTGCATAGAATAACAACTGCTTTGGATGCCATCACCGCACAGATCCGAAGAAATGCGCCAGGTTGTTTAACCGTCAATTTATTGTCCATCCCGAGAATGACAGGGATGGGAGACGGAATTTCTACACTGATGCTGAAAAATCTGCATCTACCCGGAGTTGAGTACCTTACTACTGTCCTCAACCAGTCATTGAACACTCTTATAGTTCTCGATGTCTGGAAGATGGGCAGAGTGATGCCACTATTGAAGCCTGGAAAGGACTCGAGTTTGAGGGAGTTGTACAGATCGATCTCCCTTCTCTCACCAGTAGCCAAGACACTTGAGGCACTACTCCTCCCGAGTCTCGTAGGAGAGGATTTCGAAAACTGCATAGCGCAACAACTGCTTTGCACACCATTACCGCACACATTTGCGGTGGCTTCAAGCAGCTCAGGCCATGTGATAGGACGGCCCTCGTGGCACTGCACCTATCGAAGGCATTCGGCACCATACTACTGTCCTCAACCTCTCTTGGAACACTTTTATAGTTCCCGATGTCTGGAAGATGGGCAGAGTGATGTCACTACTGAAGCCTGCAAAGGACTCGAGTTTGAGGGAGTTGTACAGGCCGATCTACCTTCTCTCACCATGTCTGGAAGATGGGCAGAGTGATGCCACTACTGAAGCCTGCAAAGGACTCGAGTTTGAGGGAGTTGAATAGGCCGATCTACCCTCTCTTACCAGTAGCCAAGACACTTGAGGCACTACTGCTCCCGAGCCTCGTAGGAGAATTTCCATTCGCCGGGCATCAGCATGGATTTCGAAAACTGCATAGCACAACAACTGCTTTGCACGTTGTTGTGTCACCGCACACATTTGAGGTGGCTTCAATCATCCCGACCATGTGATAAGACGGTCGTTCGACACGGTGAAGCTGAATTTGATGGTTGATGAAGTTACAATTCCAACCATCAAGTGTCCCAAGATACTTGGCTCTTGCAATTTCTCCTCACATTTCATGTGGCATGAAATCTGCAATGAGGTCAAAAGCAGAAACAAGGTGCTCGAGTCACTTGCCGGTAGCACTTGTGGTCCTGACAAAGAAACCTTATTGACCGGCCGGTTTGTGCAAAGTTTGCACTTCCAGTGTGGTCTCGTCAGCTATGTGACAAGCAGTGGAATAATATTCAGATTTGCCAGAAAGCCGCTCTTCGAACAACGACGGACCACCGTCATCAGAAGACAAAGATCCTAACCGTACGAAGACATAACTACATGCTGTCTAAGCAATTCCTTCTGGGCTCTTATCGCAGAGATGTTTAGATTTCTAAACATAAAATTTTGGCACTGGTCCTATCGAAGGCATTCGACACGGTCAGTCAACACGTCCCTCTAGCCAGGCCTGAAACTCTGTATCGCGAATTATTTGTGTGATCGTCAGTCATTTGTGGAACATAGGGATTAGAAGTCGAAGCACCGTAGAATGTAACAGGGAGATCCCTAAGGCGGGGTGATATCTCCGGCACTATTTAAGCGCTACCTATTTGACCTCTACCTATCCCCTATTCCACTCCTCTCCAGACGGCATAGAGATCATATCATGCGTGGGCGATTATACGAACATGGCATCAGGCCCCCCACCCATTGTTGACAACTGCGATGGGTTGAACGTCTACCTCAACGAACTTGCCTCATATTTCGCTGCAAGATATCTGCCACCAAATCTTCAGCCACATTTTTCTTTAGAAATACCAGTGAGGTGAATAATGAGCTGAAAGTGATGGTCGATGGAGTAATGATTTCGACCTTCAAGTGTGCCAAAATACTTGGCGTCACATTTGACAGCTCTTACACATGCCACAGCAATCTGCGATAAAGTAAAAATTAGAAACAAGGTCCTCCAGTCACTTGCTGGCAGCACTTGGGGTGCAGACAAAGAAACATTTTTGACCATGTTATGCAGCGCCAGTGTGGTCTCGTCAGCTCTGTGACACGCAGTGGAATAATATTCAGATCTGTCAGAATGCCGCCCTCCCAACTGCGACGGGCTGTCTCCTCAGCTCTCATGTGGACCCCTCCATCAGGAGACAAAGATCCTACCAGTGCGAAGACATAACTATTGGGTTGCCCAAAAAGTAATTGCGGATTTTTTAATAGAAAGTAAATGCATTTTTAATAAAACTTAGAATGAACTTTAATCAAATATACTTTTTTACACTTTTTTTCTAAAGCAAGCTAAAAGTAACAGCTGATAACTGAAAGAAGAAAGAATGCAATTACAGAGTCACAAGCTGTGAAAAAATTTGTCAACGCCGACTATATGAAAAATCCGCAATTACTTTTTGGGCAACCCAATACATGCTCTCTAAGCAATACCTTTTGGGCTGTTATCGCAGAGACCATCCAAGTCATCCTCTTGTGGATAGATATCCACCGCCCAGAAGCCTTAAGGTAGATCTACATGATCTAGAGCGTAAGGTTAAGCGCTACAAGAGAGAACCTCTAGATCAAGCGGCATATCAAGCAGATCTAAACAATATTCATGCGGACACGGTAGCAGTTGCGGTAATTGGCTACCAGGTAAATGTAGTCCTTGGAGAACGACCGCCTGCCATTGCACCTGAAGAAATTGACCTCCCCCGGCAAACCAGAGTAGTTCTGGCTCAATTACGTTTCGGCAGATGCAGCCGCCTCAATTCCTACAGAGCTAGAATTGATGCCGACATGCAAGATGTATGTCCTGATTGTAACCAGGGACCGCACGATACACGCCACCTGTTTAACTGTCCGGCCAGACACACTCGACTCAGACCCAGATTCCTGTGGACGCACCCCATCTTAGTTGCAGAGTTCCTGGGTCTTGACACTCAACAGAATCAAGCAGACGAAAGATATTGGTTTGCCCAAAAAGTAATTGCGGATTTTTCATATAGTCGGCGTTGACAAATTTTTTCACAACTTGTGACTCTGTAATTGCATTCTTTCTTCTGTCAGTTTACAGCTGTTACTTTTAGCTTGCTTTAGAAAAAAAAGTGTAAAAAAGTATATTTGATTAAAGTTCATTCTTAGTTATATTAAAAATGCATTTACTTTCTTTTAAAAAATCCGCAATTACTTTTTGGGCAACCCAATAGAACACAATAAACTGCCACAAAAACAACAACAACCATTCAATTGTTAAACTTCTCCTCAAAGATGTGTCGCACTGCGGCACAGCATTCGCACTTGGCTATAAAAATTAGGCTTCTTATCATTGAGCTTAAACTCGAATCGGACAGCATACGTTGATATGTGAGAAGTTTGCCCCTGTTCCTTAATGGAAGAATGTTCTTGGGTAAATTTGCAATTCCATTTGCATTTCTTATTGATGTAGAACGGTGGGGATTGGTAATTGGCCTAATTTCGCAAACGATTTTGGGTCTTGATTTCTTGAGTCTCTGGAAGGCCCAAAGCCTAAAGGATTCGGCTGACATTTAACACGTTTAGATCTATTATCATTTAATTTTACATTTATTTATATTTAGATACTTTTTAGTTAAATATTGGGTTGCCCAAAAAGTAATTGCGGATTTTTCATATAGTCGGCGTTGACAAATTTTTTCACAGCTTGTGACTCTGTAATTGCATTCTTTCTTCTGTCAGTTATCAGCCGTTACTTTTAGCTTGCTTTAGAAAAAAGTGTAAAAAAGTATATTTGATTAAAGTTCATTCTAAGTTTTATTAAAAATGCATTTACTTTCTTTTAAAAAATCCACAATTACTTTTTGGGCAATCCAATATTATTTAAGCTTGATTTGTTATTGTTTTGTAGTGACACATTAATTTCAAATGAAATTAGAATTTTAATTTTTCTGTTTTTAGTACAACTTTGATAAGTTTTTTCTTATCTGCAATTATCGCTTTCAGTCATTCACTTGATGTGTTATATACAACTCTCATTCATTTGATGACACAGACTGTAGTAACAACGCAACACACAGGTCTCCCTAAAGGCCTCTCATCATTCATCAGATCAACACACATAAATTAGCACTTACCATCTTCAATGTAGCTCCTTGACTTTCGTTGATGATGCAGACGTTTGTCACGTACACGCCTTGACCAATCGGGACTTTTGTGGGCCTTTTCGCAGACACTATAAAAGAAAAAAAAAATCAATAATAAAGAAAATATTTACGAAATATTTAAAACACATAAAAAGTCCTTATTGGCATTTATCCAAAAGGAGAAAAAAAAAAAAAACAAAAAACCCCTACCGATATTCAAAATGCGTTTCTAAATATGCGGTGTCCGTGATTTCCTGGGCCCCAGCTTTAGTGCTGGTGACGGGCAGGTATTGCAGTGTCACAATGTATTCGTGCATTGTTGTCATTACAACATCTCAATGGTAACTACAGCGATATACAACATTTCGTAAGGTATTCTAACTGTGCTTTACCATGACAACATTGTACTGTCTCTTCGCTCTCGGTTTTTTCGTGCTACGACAAGAAAAACCTAAATGAGTTTTTATCACAATAACAATAACAACAACAACAAAACACCAATTCTGGGTTAGTGGGCTATGCACAAAGCAAGCGACCCTCTCGAGAGAACACACAACAAATAAATGAAGCAATGCTTCGATAACAGCCCTGCATGTCTGCACTTAGATAAGTAATCGATAACCATTGCTAAAAGCAGCAAAAGTACTGATATGCCTATCAGCTCTTAGATAAGAGGAGAAATGTAAACAGCTATTGTTGCAATACATCATAATGGGGATCATTTAAGGAAATAAAATTTATTTCGCCATACCTGTCTCAATCAATAGGCCTTAAAACGAAATAGTCAAAGTGCCCAATTGGTATTTGTTCAATCAACATCACGAATAAATATTTTGGCAAACGAATAATCAATTAAATTAATATTCTTTGTGTATGTTGTTTCAGTTCCAAGTGTTTTTATACCCTCCATCGAAGGATGGGGTTATATTAATTTTGTCTTTCAAAGCGTAAAAATCAAAGACGATCTAGCCCTGTACGTCTGTCTGTCTGTTGAAATCACACTACAGTCTCTAATCAGTAAGGAAGGGCAAAAGTCGGGCGGTGCCAACTGTATAATACCCTACACCAACCCTGTAAGTACAATGTGGGAGCTATATTCAATTCTAAACCATTTTTGATGGACCTCGGCGAGCAAAAATATGTTCAAACCGTAATAACTACGGTTGACAAATAACAACATTATTGCAAATTACCCAAAATCTGACGAACATATATTGGGTTGCCCAAAAAGTAATTGCGGATTTTTTAAAAGAAAGTAAATGCATTTTTAATAAAACTTAGAATGAACTTTAATCAAATATACTTTTTTTACAATTTTCTTCTAAAGCAAGCTAAAAGTAACAGCTGATAACTGACAGAAGAAAGAATGTTATTACAGAGTCACAAGCTGTGAAAAAATTTGTCAACGCCGACTATATGAAAAATCCGCAATTACTTTTTGGGCAACCCAATATATATATATGGGAGCTATAACTAATACTGAACCGATTTCCATGAAAATAACCAGTAATGTCGAGAGTTATTAGAAAATCCTTCCTGCAAAATTTCGAGAGAATCGGGTAACAAATTACCATTTTATTGCATTATTAGTGCAAATCGGACGAACATATATATGGGAGCTATATCCAAATCTCAACCGGTTTTTATGAAATTCACCTGCAATGTCGGAAGTCATAGGAAAATCCTTCCTGCCAAATTTCGAGAGAATCGGGTAACAAATTACCATTTTATTGCATTATTATTGCAAATCGGGCGAACATATATATGGGAGCCATATCCAAATCTGAACCGATTTTTTCAACAGGCTTCGTCTCTAGGCTGAAAAACACACCCATACCAAATTTCAAGAAAATCGGTTAACAAATGACCATTTTATTGCAGTATTACTGCAAATCGGGCGAACATATATATGGGAGCTATATCCAAATCTGAACCGATTATTTCCAATTTCAATAGGCTTCGTCTCTAGGCCGAAAGACATGCCCATACCAAATTTGAAGACGATGGGATGAAAATTGCGACCTGTAGTTTGTACACAAATTAACATGGACAGACGGACAGACAGACGGACATATTGTAGCTAAATCGAGTCAGAAAGTGATTCTGAGTGCTACAAACTAGTTATAAAACCCTGTACAACAGTAGTGGTGTAGGGTATAAAAATAGAAATATTGAGCTGAAACTTTGCACAGATTCTATTTTTGTTCATAAGCAGGTTAAGTTCGAAGATGGGCTATATTGGACTATATCTTGATATAGCCCCTGTATAAACCGATCCGCCGATTTAGGGTCTTAGGCCCTATTATTATCCAATTTTAATGAAATTTGGGACAGTTAGGCCCTTCAACATCTTTCGACAATTTGGCCCAGATCGGCCCAGATTTGCATATAGCTGCCATATAGACCGATCCGCCGATTTTGGGTCTTAGGCCCATAAAAGCCACATGCATTATCCGATTTTGCTGAAATTCGGGATAGTGAGTTGCGTTAGGCCCTTCAACATCGTTCGTCAATTTGGCCCCGATCGGTCTAGATTTGGATATAGCTGCCATATAGACCGATCCGCCGATTAAGGATCTAAGGCCCATAAAAGTCACATTTATTATCCGATTTTGCTAAAATTCGGGACAGTGAGTTAAGTTAAACCCCTTGAAATACTTCTGCAATATGGCACAGATCGGTCTAGATTTCGATATATCTGCAAATTTTGGCAAAATTTGGAACAGTGAGTTGTGTTAGGCCCTTCGACATTCTTCGTCAATTTGGCCCAGATCGGCCCAGATTTGGATATAGATGCCATATAAGCCGATCCACCGATTTAGGGTCTAAGGCCCAAAAAAGCCACATTTATTAATCGATTTTGCTGAAATTTGGGACAGTGAGTTAAGTTAAGCCCCTTGACATACTTCTGCAATATTGCACAGATCGGTCCAGATTTGGATATAGCTGCCATATAGACCGATCTCTCGATTTAAAGTTTTGGGCACATAAAAGGCGTATTTATTGTCCGATGTCGCCGAAATTTGGGACACTGAGTTAAGTTAAGCCCATTGACATACTTTTGCAATATGGCACAGATCGGTCTCGATTTGGGTATAGCTGCCATATACACCGATCTCTCGATGTAAGGCTTTGAGTCCATAAAAGACACATTTATTGTCCGATTTCGCTGAAATTCGGGACAGTGAGTTAAGTTAAGCCCCTTGACATACTTCTACAATATGGTACAGATCGGCTTAGATTTGGATATAGCTGCCATATAGACCGATCTCTCGATTTAAAGTTTTGGGCCCATAAAAGGCGAATTAATCGTCCGATGTCGCCGAAATTTGGGACACTGAGTAAAGTTAAGCCCCTTGACATACTTCTACAATATGGCACAGATCGGTTTAGATTTGGGTATAGCTGCCATATAGACCGATCCGCCGATTTAGGGTCTTCGGCCCAAAAAAGCCACATTTATTGTCCGATTTTGCTAAAATTCGGGACAGTGAGTTAAGTTAAGCCCCTTGACATACTTCTACAATATGGTACAGATCGGTTTAGATTTGGATATAGCTGCCATATAGACCGATCTCTCGATTTAAAGTTTTGGGCCCATAAAAGGCGAATTAATCGTCCGATGTCGCCGAAATTTGGGACACTGAGTTAAGTGAAGCCCCTTGACATACTTCTGCAATATTGCACAGATCGGTCCAGATTTGGATATAGCTGCCATATAGACCGATCTCTCGATTTAAGGTTTTGAGCCCATAAAAGGCGTATTTATTGTCCGAAATTTGGGACAGTGAGTTGTGTTAGGCCTTTCAACATGCTTTGTCAATTTGACCCAGATCGGTGCTGATTTGAATATAGCTGCCATATAGACCGATCCGCCGATTTAGGGTCTTAGGCCCAAAAAAGCCACATTTATTGTCCGATTTTGCTAAAATTCGGGACAGTGAGTTAAGTTAAGCCTCTTGACATACTTCTGCAATATGACACAGATCGGTCCAGATTTGGATATATCTGCCATATATGTCGATACGCCGATTTTAAGTCTTAGCCCCATAAAAGGCACATTTATTGTTCGATGTCACCGAAATTTGGGACAGTGAATTGTGTTAGGCCCTTCGACATTCTTCTTCAATTTGGCCCAAATCGGTTCAGATTTGGATGTAGCTGCCATATAGACCGATATCTCGTTTTAAAGTCTTGGCTCCATAAAAGGCGCATTTTTAATCCGATTTAGTTAGGCTTTTCGACATCAGTGTCATTATGGTTCGGATCGGTAATGATTGGTACAGTGACTTGTTCTTATTAGAAATTGCTTCAAATCGGAACATATTTCGATAAGGTATGAATTTTTCACCGGATTTTGACGTTAGGTGGTTTACATATTAACCCGAGGTGGTGGGCATCGTAACGACTTTTCAGTTGCTTTACCATCAACCACAGGATGGAGGGTATACTAATTTCGTCATTCCGTTTGTAACACCTCGAAATATTGATCTAAGACCCCATAAAGTATATATATCCTTGATGGTCTCGACGTTCTAAGTCGATTTAGCCATGTCTTTCCGTCCGTCCGAAATAACGATAGCGGTTAAAAGCGTAGAGCTAGCCGGTAGATATTTACTATTAATGTAGGTCGTCGGGGGTTGCAAATGGTTATATGGGTTCAGATTTAGATATATTGGGTTGCCCAAAAAGTAATTGCGGATTTTTCATGTAGTCGGTGTTGAAAATTTTTTTCACAGCTTGTGACTCTGTAATTGCATTCTTTCTTCTGTCAGTTATCAGCTGTTACTTTTAGCTTGCTTTAGAAAAAAAAGTATATTTGATTAAAGTTCATTCTGAGTTTTATAAAAAATGCATTTACTTTCTTTTAAAAAATCCGCAATTACTTTTTGGGCAACCCAATAGCTCCCATACAAACCGATCTCTCGATTAGACCTCTTGAGTCCCTGGACACACACAATTTTTGTCCGATTTGGCTGAAATTTAGTATGTAGTGTTCTGTCAAGACTTTCAACAACTGTGCCCAGTACGGTTCATATCGGTCAAGAACCTGATATAGCTCCTATATAAACCGATCAACCAATTTGACTTCTTAAGTCCTAAAAAGCCGCAGTTTTTGTCCAAATTGGCTGAAATTTTTCTCCGTTAGAACTTCCAACAACTGTGCTAAGTACGGTCCGAATCGGTCGATTTCCCGACTTGATTTCTTGAGCCTCTGGAAGCCGCAATTTTTGTCGGATTTGGCTGAACTTTTGCGTGTAGTGTTTTCAACAACTGTGCCAAGTACGCTCCAAATCGGTTTATAACCTGATATAGCTCCCATATAAACCGATCTCTCGATTTAATCCTGGGCACAAGGGCACAACTTTCGTCCGATTTGGCTGAACTTTTGTTTGTGGTGTTTTGTTATGACTGAAAATGACTGACCGCCGAGGTCCATCAACATTGGTTTAGATTTAGATATAGCCCCCACATTGCCCTTATAGGGTAGGTATAGGGTATTATACAGTCGGCACCGCCCGACTTTGGCCCTTCCTTACTGGTTTTTAAGGTATAACTTGCCAATAAGGACTTAACAGAGAGTTTCTACTTACATTTGAAACTGGGGCTTTACATCTTCTCCATCATGCTCATTGTCACTTATGTCGGTCCACTCATCGCTTATATCACTGGCCCTGCCACCCAACGAGGAATTATAGGTGCTGCTAACGCTACTGCTGTTGTTGGTACTGTTGTTGTGAGTGCCATTGAGCTTTGCCAAAAGCTCATCAGGCATTTTAATATGAGCCTCTGTGTGGCGACGATACATGCGTTTCGAGCCATAGCGCGATGTTGTGGCCAAAGAATCTTCATAGAGGCTATTGGTACGATTTTCCGATGAAATGGTTAGATTGGAGCCATGACTACTGCTGCTATGATGACTGGGGGGACGTGTGTTTTTATAATGCGAAATACTTTCATAGCAATTGGATATGGTGTCGCAATTTTTGGTAGAATTCGATGATGATGATGATTTTTCCAATTTATGGCCGATTGTAGGATGATGTACGACAGTTTCGTAACAATCGGAACCCTTGATGGTATCATAGATATTCTCCTCCACATCGGGGTAATAATGAGATGGTGGCTTAGGACACTGATAATGATTGATCTCCAAAGTTTTGGAGAGCATTTTCCTAGGGGGCATGGGAGATTTGGGTAGTATGCGTTTGGGCTTTGGTAAGTCGGGCAATTCATCGGTGGTTTTACGCATAACCAAGGTGAAGGTATTGATTTGAGTATTGCTGGTAATGGTTTCCACCAAGGAGGGAGCATATTCCTCATAGCCATCAAAGAAGGGAGTGCTGTGAGGACTGTGATCTTGAGGAGGTGTGCCTATTATCTCATAGTCATCCAGCAGAGATTGAGCTGGGACAGGGGGCTTGTCTTGCGGTTGTTGGTTTTCATTTAAGGTTGTTTTCTCGTACACCTCTTTGACCAGTTCATCCACAGACTGATAGATATCCTCCTCCTGAGCCAGAGGCTGAGGTGTTGCCTTAACATGTTCGTTGCATAATGCTGTGTCAGTCTCTTCCTGCATTGTAATGGAGCCATCGTCAAAGGCTATGGGCTCATATAGGGGCTCTTCGTTCGTGTTTGTGATGGCTTGCTCCTTAGTTTCGGCGGCAATTTGTTGTATTTCCTTTTGCTCCATTATCATTTGTTCACCCTCAATGGCATTGACTAGGGTCACATTGACCGCCTGTATAAGTTGGGCTGGTTGGGGCAGCACACTGCTATAGCTTTGATGTATGAACGATGAGTTGGGTTTGAGATGTTGTCCATAATCATCGGAGTCAGCAGCAAGTTTGGGAGAATTCAAGCTAACCTCAGGCTCTTCCGATTGCTTCGATTCCTCACCTTGCCGTGGCTGCTCCTGCTTATGGCTGAGATTTTCTATTTTTTCTTGGACCTTTTGATAGGCCTCCATGAGGGCTGAGGCTTCTGGGGCTATCATAGGAGAATATTCCACCTCCCCTGCTAAACTTCGTTGTTTGGCCATGGGTGAACTCATGGGTGTGTAATGGGGCAATGGATTTACCCCCAGTTCTGAGTCGCCTTTTAAGGTGGCAACTTTGAGTTCCTGATTTTGCGGAATTTCGTTGTTGCCGGGACTTGTCGTTGGCAGTGAGGCTAGGGTTAGGCTTGTTTTGGACTTACTACGCCTTGAGAGAGAGAAAAAATTAATTTTCTCATAGAATTTGGAAGTTTTATTTTTCGTCTTTCTATTATCTTCCCTTTGACAGGCAAGTTCGTCAGAGCTTGAGATCTTCTCTTTGCCAGGGCTTTCCTGGGGCTCCTCCACTTGTATTTCATGGTCGATCAGTGCCCTGCTAGCGTTGGCAAATCTGGGCAGGGTATTCAACTTCTCCCTCACCTCTTTGGCCAATTCGATTTGCAAGTCGGTTGGTTTGTAGGGCAAGGTGTTAACCTTGGCGTTTTTGCTCCTGTCTGACTTAGGTGCAGCGTGTTCAAGGGTTGAGGAGAGCTCTGTGCAGCTTTTATCCACGTTGGTGGGTGAAAACTCCGTGGATTCTGGTGGCACAGACTTGGATTGTTTCATACGTTCCAGGGTTCCATGCTTTGACTTGCTATCTTTGTTGATATAGAGTAGTATGTCGCGATTAGCATCCGGAAGTACCAAGGAAGATTTGCGCGAAACTTTACGATACACTTTGGAGGTCTTGACCTGGATTTCTTGAGCCGGCCCAGCATCTATGGGGCAAGGGATGATATTATCCTGTGAATTTATGGATGTTTGCGATATTAGACCTTTGGTTTTTGGCCGAATTACCGGACTATTATGCTTGGGAGTCTGGGATTTCTCGCTAGCATCCAACTGCTCAGGATTTTCCCAGGTCTCTAATGCAGCCAAGTCTGAAGCCTTTTGCTGTTTGGCCTCAATGCCTGCGACAAAATCATTTTGCTCCAGAGGTGTCTTGCTTTCCTCCTTCACCATTTCCAGTGTGGTGAGAGCCAAACTCAAATTGTGTGCTGCTATGGCCTTCATATCCTTTCTTGCTTCCATTGTTGCTTGTTTAGCAGAGGGCACCGCTTTCAGGCGTGAGGGATGTATGGCCTTGCCCTCTATGGTGGTTACCAATTCATTGCTCTTCTCCAGCACCCTGGGAGTCTTTAGGGGGATTTTGGGCTTAGCTGAAGCCCTTGAAACATTTTCGAATATCTTTATGGTCTTTTGTACGGCGGAATCATTGCCAGTGTTTGTTGCCTTACCCAAGGAGGAGGTTTTCGTAAGCGCTGTATGCTTGGAAGTGTCCACCACCTTGTAGACATGGCCCTTGTGCGTCATTAGCACTCCATTCTTGCGTTTGAGCTCCTCCAGCAGTGTGGCATCATTGATGATGATTTCATTGAATTGCTGCGTAAGCTTGGCCACCATGCTGCTTTGTATGGAATTTTCTTTGCTGGTGGTAAGCATTTTGCGGCGGGCATGATTCGAGCGAGCGTGTATCTTGAAACTGCAACTACGCTTAGAGGAATTCTTGCGTACTGCGGCACGGCCAGAGCTGTTGGCTAACGAGGTGGTGGATGAGTTACGACTGACCACACCATCATCGCTGTGGAGTAGTGAATCCCGTCTATTGAGTTTAGCTGAAGACTCTATGCTGCAGTTGGTGGCGGAGGAGGAACGTAGAGAGGTTGTGTTTTGGCAAAGACCCTGGAAGTCGTCTTGGCTGCTAGCCCTAGGCAAAGCTTCACTTGGTAGCTCAGACATTGGCAAAGGTGGTGGTAGAGTATGGGGAGGCCTAGGAGAGTCTTCGTTGTCATTGATGACCATATCGACAGGTTCACTCACTATGCAGCTTTGGCGGCTATGCTTCTCCTGCTGCATTATGGTCATGTTATCTAATTTATCCTCTGTCTTACTTCTGCCCAACATTTCGGCTCTCTTAAGCCAAGCCAAACGTTCCGTGGTCTGCAATAGCAGACCAGCGCTAAATCTTCTAGCAGCCAAATGCTGCTCGCTTAACTCCCGCAGTTTGGAAGCCTGTTCGGCGGTCTTGTATTTGTAGAAATTGTCCTTTTCCAAATGCTTTTGTATTTCCAGCTCACTCAAATCGAAGACTTCAATCTCACTCACCGGCGTCTTCAGGGAACAATCGTGCAGACTTTGAGCTCTCACCTGGCGGCCAGAGGAGAAACCTTCACTTGGCTTCGATCTTGTCACAGAGTCTGCCAGAGGTTCTGCCTCACTGCCTGAGATTAGCAAACAATTTTGCGACTTGCTAAAGTTTTTCTGTTGCTTGTAAATTTTGGCTTTCAACGCCGATTCCTTGTTGGCAGTGATGCGTCTGTTCCACAGATGGCGTAAGGTTTGCACACCACGAAATTCACGTAACGTTTCGTCTTTGTGCTGCAGACGACGCGCCAGCAGGGCAGGCGATAGAGGTGGAGCACCAGCTGAGGCGGCAGGAGGTGAGCAGGCAATTAAAGTCTTATGGTGTTGAGCGTAATGTCTTGAATGCTTCAGTAATGGGCACGTACACCCGTCAGTCGCGCATGCCTTTGGCAATGTTTCAGCAGTGCGGTGGCGGCAAGTCTCGCAGGAATCTGTGACAGGTTGCTGCTGAGACTGTGGCTCGTTGACTTTGGACAATTGATTATGTCGTTGACATGAATTAATATCGTTGTTGCTTGCTGTACTACGTTGTTTTGCAGCGGCTGTTGCAAAGTGGTTGGCATTCGTTTGGTTGTTGCTGCTGTTGCCTGTACTATTTTTCAACCAAGACAATATGGTTTTGGTTTTATTGGACTTTTGTGGGCTTGACTTTGCCTCTTTCTTTTGTTGCGGTGTGTAATGATGGCTATTTTCCACTTTAGCATTGGCCAAAATTTCTATTGGCAACACTTTGTGTTTTTTGTTGGCCATATTGGCAGTGTTGTTGTCCTGCTCCCTGTGATTGTGATCCAACATGGTGGCAGCAAGTGTCTGTAAACAAATCACGTTCTATGGTGTTGCATTTGTTGTTGCAGTTGTTGTGGTTGCTTCTGCAGGGGTTAGGGTTGTCAAACCCACCATTTACAATTCGGCCACTTTGTGGAGACCTTAAATGAGAGACAGAGAGAGAAAGAGAGGGGAGGGAAAAAGTGAAAGTTTTAATTAAT
This sequence comes from Stomoxys calcitrans, assembly GCF_963082655.1. NCBI lineage: Eukaryota > Metazoa > Arthropoda > Insecta > Diptera > Muscidae > Stomoxys > Stomoxys calcitrans. Next base: position 233,773,046 of record NC_081552.1, on the reverse strand, counting down.
GTTGCTGTGAATTTTCTTCATACTCAGATAAATGTTAAAGTTTATCAAATAGGAAAATTATTGTTATCTGTAATGTTTAAACAATTGTTGCTGTTTCTTTAACTCTCTCTCCCTTTCGCGAGTTCATTGTATGGGGTTGCCCAAAAAGTAATTGCGGATTTTTCATATAGTCGGCGTTGAGAAATTTTTTCACAGCTTGTGACTCTGTAATTGCATTCTTTCTTCTGCCAGTTATCAGCTGTTACTTTTAGCTTGCTTTAGAAAAAAAGTGTAAAAAAATGTATATTTGATTAAAGTTCATTCCAAGTTTTATTAAAAATGCATTTACTTTCTTTTAAAAAATCCGCAATTACTTTTTGGGCAACCCAATACAAACAAACCACCTCGGATGTATATATGAACCCCCTTTCGTCACAATCTAGTGAAAATTGGATAAATTATGCCCCCAGAGTCGGCACGGACATTGAGGGGCGGGTAGCCTAAAACTACCCACTATTCCAAATTTCAACGAAATCGGGTAATAAATAGAGCTTTTATAGGCTTCGGTCCACTTATCGACACATCGGTCAATATGGCAGCTATATTTAAATATAGTCCGATCTGAGCCATATTTAGGTCCTATGTTGGTTGGCCTAAAGCTACTCATAGTTACAAATTTCAGCGGAATCGGTTAAAAAATAAAGCTTCTATGGGCTTCAGACCCTTTATCGGGAGATCGGACAATATGGCAGCTATATCTAAATATAGTCCGATCTGAACCATTTTTGGGTCGGATGTTGAAAGGCTTAACTACGCACTGTTCCAAATTTCAGCGAAATCGGATAAAAAATAAAGCTTTTATGGGCTTCAGACCCTTTATAGGGAGATCGGTCTACATGGATGCTATATCTAAATATAGTCCGATCTGAACCATATTTAGGTCAGATCTTGGGAGGCTTTAAATAACCCACTGTTTCAAATTTCAGCGAAATCGGGTAATAATAAAAGCTTTTATGGGCTTCAGACCCTTTATCTGGAGATCGGTCTATATGGCAGCTATATCTAAATATAGTCCGATCTAATCCATATTTAGATCAGATATCGGGAGGCTTAAAGTAACTCACTGTTGCAAATTTCAGCGAAATCGGATAATAAATAGAGCTTTTATAGGCTTCAGACCCTTTATCTGGAGTTCGGTCTATATGGCAGCTATATCTAAATATAGTCCGATTTAAGCCATATTTAGGTCAGATGTCGGGAGGCTCAAAATAACCCACTGTTTCAAATTTCAGTGAAATCGGGTAATAATAAAAGCTTTTACGGGCTTCAGACCCTTTATCGGGAGATCGGTCTATATGGAAGCTATATCTAAATATGGACCGATCTAATCCATATTTAGGTCAGATGTCGGGAGGCTTAAACTAACTAACTGTTGCAAATTGCAGCGAAATCGGATAACAAATAGAGCTTTTATAGGCTTCAGACCCTTTATCGGCAGATCGGTCTATATGGCAGCTATATCTAAATATAGTCCGATCTGAACCATATTTGAGTCAGATGTTGGTAGGCTCAAAATAACCCACTGTTGCAAATTTCTGCGAAATCGGGTAATAATAATAAGAGCTTTTATGGGCTTCAGACCCTTTATCGGCAGATCGGTCTATATGGCAGCTATATCTAAATATAGTCCGTTCTGAACCATATTTGACTCAGATGTTGGTAGGCTCAAAATAACCCACTGTTTCAAATTTCAGCGAAATCGGGTAAAATTAAAAGCTTTTATGGGCTTCAGACCCTTTATCTGGAGGTCGGTCTATATGGCAGCTATATCTAAATATAGTCCGATCTAAGCCATATTTGGGTCAAATGTCAGGAGGCTCAAAATAACCCACTGTTGCAAATTTCAGCGATATCGGATAAAAAATAAAGCTTTTATGGGCTTCAGACCCTTTATCGGCAGATCGGTCTATATGGCAGCTATATCTAAATATAGTCCGATCTGTACCATATTTGACTCAGATGTTGGTAGGCTCAAAATAACCCACTGTTTCAAATTTCAGCGAAATCGGGTAATAATAAAAGCTTTTATGGGCTTCAGACCCTTTATCGGGAGATCGGTCTATATGGTAGCTATATCTTTATATAGTCCGATCTGAACCATATATGGGTCAGTTGTCGGGAAACCTTAAACTACCCACTGTTTCAAATTTCAGCAAAATCGGATGAAAAATAAAGTTGTTACGGAGATTAGACCCTTTATCGAAAAATCGGTCTATATAGCAGCTATATCCAAATATGGTCCGATTTGGCCCGTTCAAGAACATAACCAGCGTGCATCAAAAAGACGTATCTGTACCAAATTTCAGTTCAATATCTCAATTTTTGAAGGCTACTGCTACAATAGCAGCAAAATTAACTACTAATATTCAGCAGACAGTGTTTGTTATTTTCAGCAAACTTTTTCCTATAAGTGTGAGATTGGTTTAAATCCATACTTAGCACAGATGTTGAAACAAAACGCAACGTGCAAAATTTGAACCAAATCGGATAAGAATTGCGCCCTCTAGAAGCTCGAGATCTAAGATTGGTTTATATGGCAACTATAACCAAACATCCAAAACATTACCATCCCAACCGACCTACGCTGATAGGAAGTATTAGGGCGAAATTTCAAGCACTTAGCTTTACTCCATCGAAAGTTAGCGTGCTTTCCACAGACAGACGGACAAACCGATGGACATGGCTAGATCGACTTAAAATGTCATGGCGATCAAGAATATCGTCATCTAAAATGCACAAAGACATAACCCTCGAAAAATCAAAAATCGTTTTTTTAATGAATCTGGTACACAAGCCTTAAATTCATGCTCCTACAATATTTAAGGATAGAGGTTCGCCTATGACGCTGAATGCCTGGGTTCGAATCCTGACGAGACCTTCAGAAAAAATTTTCAGCGGTGGTTATCCCCTCCTAATGCTGGCAACCTTTTGTGAGTTACTATGCCATGTAAAACTTCTCTCCAAAGAGGTGTCGCACTGCGGCGCGCCGTTCGGACTCGACTATAGAAAGGAGGCCCCTTATCATTGGGCTTAAACTTGAATCGGACTGCACTCATTGATATGTGAGAAGTTTGCCCCTGTTCCCTAGTGGAATGTTCATGGCAAAATTTACATTTACTTACAATTGATGTAGGTCAATGGGGGATTGCAAATGGATCATATTGGTTCAGATTTGGATATAGCTCCCATATAAACCGATATCACTTCTTGAACTACTGGAAGCCACAATGTTTGTCCGATTTGGCTGAAATTTGGAACACAGGCTTGTGTCACGACTTTCAACATATTTGCCAAGTATGATAGCAATCGGTCCATAAACAGATATAGCCCCCATATAAACCGATCCCCGGATTTGAATTCTTGAGCAACTGGAAGCTCCAATTTTCATTCGATTTGCCTGAAATTTGGAACATAGACTTTTGTTATGACTTCCAACATCCATGCCAAGTATGATCCGAATCGGTCTATAAACAGATATAGCCCCCATATAAATCCATCCCTGAATTTGACTTCTTGAGCTCCTAGAAGCCCCAATTTTCATCCGATTTGGCTGAAATTTGAAACAAAGACTTGTGTTATGACTTCCAACATCCATGCCTAGTATGTTCCGAATCGGTCTATAAACAGATATAGCCCCCATATAAATCCATCCCTGAATTTGACTTCTTGAGCTCCTAGAAGCCCCAATTTTCATCCGATTTGGCTGAAATTTGAAACAAAGACTTTTGTTATGACTTCCAACATCCATGCCTAGTATGATCCGAATCGGTCTATAAACAGATATAGCCCCCATATAAACCGATCCTCGGATTTGATTTCTTGAGGTTCTAGAATCTTAAATTTTCATCCGATTTGGCTGAAATTTGGAACAAAGGCTTATGGTATGACTTCCAACATCCATGACAAATATGATCCGAATCGGAAGATAAACAGATATAGCCCCCATATAAACCGATCCCTGGATTTGACTTCTTGTGCTCCTAGAAGCCCCAATTTTCATCCGATTTGCCTGAAAATTGAGAAAAGGACTTGTGTAATGACTTCCAACATCCATGCCAAGTATGATCCGAATCGGTCTATAAACAGATATAGCCCCCATATAAACCAATCCCCGGATTTAACTTCTCGAGACCTTAGAAGCCTCCATTTTCATCCTATTTGGCTGAAATTTGACCCAAAACCCTATTTTATGATTTACAATATCAGTGCAAAGTTCTATCCGAATCGGTCAATATGGTGATATAGGCCCCCCCCCCCATAGTACCAATATGACTTCTTGAGACCAAAATAATTCAAATACAAACTCAGTTGGTAAGGTTAAATTTTTGGCGGAATCCATGGTGGTGGGTACCAAAGACTCGGCCCGGCCGAACATAGCACACTTTTACTTGTTTTACACTACGAATGTCAAATAACATCAGGTTTTTCCTTTACTTTATCAGCTCACACCTTAGATCACCTTATAAACGTCCCCAACAATGTGGGCACAAAAGTAAAAGGGATACTTTTTCACTCCATTTTTGTAGGCAGTGACACGTAATTCCACCTTCCAACGTCCTTCCATATTCATTGGCATCTCCATGGATAGGTCGAGTGTAAAGGGCTCTAAGTGATACGTTTGCTGAAGGATCAACACAAGACATTAAAAGGTTTTGTATCTGGAATATTGGCTTACATTATAGCGATTAAAGCATTTACGATCATTTTCGACCACATGCTTGAAAAACATCTGATACCAGGGAGTGGTTGGGGCAAATTGTTTTGGACAAAAATCATTGATAATCATGGTAAAAGGTGTCAATTGCCAAGCTCCGCGTTGAAATTTAAACACCTCAATGTGCACCTGTATTCATTGCATGTATATTAAGAATTGACGACTCCAGTGTTTTTTGGGCATATTGAGACTTACATGAATTCGATCGGTAGGCTCCAATTCCTTGAACTGACAGACTACAGTACCACTAACTGCAATGCCATTCTCAACATATTCCATGATAAAATCATCCAAATAGAAATAATCACTTATGGGATTGGCACCTTGACATCTGTCGTAAAATACACTGTCGTCGGGAATCATTTCGTAGCGGGCCCCCTTACCGAACCGAACCAAAAGGGGATTTAAGCAAGCGAATAAAATGAACCGAGTTGGAGTCGACATTTGAAAGTTCGTGTGAGGCTTCAACGCTAATTTCCCACCCTTTTATAGTCCCAAAAGAGGGTGTTATTTTTTTGATGGCAAAATGATCTTTGCCATTAATTTACACTTGCCAGCAAGCTTTGTATTTGAAAATGATAAAATTTGGTAAAAAAGAAGGCATTGTGCAGAATTTTGAGAATATCGATTCTAGAAGTAACAAGTAAAAGCGTGCTAAGTTCGGTGTTATATCAAGATATGGTCCGGTTTGGACCACAATTAAATTATATGTTGGAGGCCTGTGTAAAATGTCAGCCAATTCGAATAAGAATTGCGCCCTTTGGGGGCTCAAGAAGTAAAATAGAGAGATCGATTTATATGGGAGCTGTATCGGGCTATAGACCGATTCAGACCATAATAAACACGTATGTTGATGGTCATGAGAGAATCCGTCGTACAAAATTTCATTCAAATCGGATAAGAATTGCGCCCTCTAGAGGCTCAAGAAGTCAAGATCCCAGATCGGTTTATATGACAGCTATATCAGGTTATGAACCGATTTGAACCATACTTGTTCTAGTTGTTGGATATCATGACAAAACACGTCGTGCGAAATTTCATTCAAATCGGATAAGAATTTCGCCCTCTAGAGGCTCAAGAAGTCAAGACCCAAGATAGGTTTATATGACAGCTATATCAGGTTATAGACCGATTTGAACCATTCTTGGCATAGTTGTTGGATATCATGACAAAGCACGTCGTGCGAAATTTCATTCCAATCGGATGAGAATTGCGCACTCTGGAGGCTCCAGAAGTCAAGACCCAAGATCGGTTTATATGGCAGCTATATCAGGGTATGGACCGATTTGAACCATACTTAACACAGTTGTTGGATATTAAAACAAAACACGTCGTGCAAAATTTCATTCCAATCGGATAAGAATTGCGCCCTCTAGAGGCTCAAGAAGTCAAGACCCAAGATCGGTTTATATGACAGCTATATCAAAATATGGACCGATATGGCCCATTTACAATACCAACCGACCTACACTAATAAGAAGTATTTGTGCAAAATTTCAAGCGGCTAGCTTTACTCCTTCGGAAGTTAGCGTGCTTTCGACAGACAGACGGACGGACATGGCTAGATCGACATAAAATGTCACGACGATCAAGAATATATATACTTTATGGGTCTCAGACGAATATTTCGAGTAGTTACAAACAGAATGACGAAATTAGTATAAAAGGAAAGAAAGGGGGAGAGACTGACAAAAAGACACACGGACAGACAGACAGAATGACTGAGCCATGACCATCTGTCTGTCTGTCCGTCTGTCTGTCCTTTGGCTGAAAGGAAACGTAGGCCTTTTATTTATGTTGATATCGGAAGGGGGGGCGGACCCTCCCCCTTACACCAAAAGTACTACCCAAAACTAAAAGTGGACGTATCGGGACAATATGGGATTCAAATGAAAGGTATTCAAGAGTAGAGTACGAATTTCATAATAAAAGTAGGGCCCAAATATCTGGGGGCTGCTCCAGCCTCAAAATAGGTTTATTTGACGATCATGACAATATGGGACTCAAATGAAAGGTATTGGAGAGTAGAATACGAATATGGTATTAAAATTTGAGTCTTAGTACCCATAGACGTTCATTTCAATATGGGGCTCAAATGAAAGGTATTCGGGAGTAGATTTCGAATCGGGCATACAAAATCAGTTCGAAGTATAGGGGGTCACGCCACCCCTCAAGAAGGCCACCGTAGCGCAGAGGTTAGCATGTCCGCCTATGACGCTGAACGCCTGGGTTCGAATTCTGGCGAGACCATCAGAAAAAATTTTCCATGGTGGTTTTCCCCTCCTAATGATGGCAACATTTGTGAGGTACTATGCCATGTAAAACTTCTCTCGAAAGAGGTGTCGCACTGCGGCATGCCGTTCGGACTCGGCTATAAAAAGGAGGCCCCTTATTATTGAGCTTAAAACTGGACTGCACTCATTGATATGTGAGAAGTTTGCCCCTGTTCCTTAGTTGCCATGGGCAAAATTTGCAATTTTGCCACCCCACAAAAACGCCACTAGACCCATTATGACTAAATGATACTCGGCTGAAACGATTTTCTTAAAATATTCATAGATTGTGTACGTTTATCTGGAAGAAAACGTAGGCTATATAATTTTTAGATATCGAGTGAAGGCGGACCCTCCTTGTCACCCCAGAAATGCCATCCATATCCGAAAGTGGTCCGATAAGCACGATATCATCATGGAAAGGTATTGGAGACCAGAAAACTAATATGGTATTAAAATTTGGGTCCAAGTACACAGCCCATTACACAGAACATTACCCTAAGGATGCACATAACATTAATGAATGCTTTCCGATTCAAGTTTACACTCAATAATAAGGGACATTTTGTTTATAGCCGAGTCCGAACGGCGTCCCGCAGTGCGACACCTCTTTGGGGAACATTTTGTAAATGACCATGCATGGCATTGTAGCTTGCAAATGTCGCCAACATTAAGAGTTGATAAACACCGCTTTGTCCGATGTCATCATAGGCGAACAAGCTAACCTCTGCGCTACGATGATACAGTACCTTTTATCGAAAAGCGGCTCAGGTAGGATGTAATCCACACTGCATGGAACATCGGACATTGTATCAAGGATAACACAGTGTCCATAGACGCCACATGACCAAAAAGAGAAAGCTCCCTTAACATCACGGCAGTGGTCGCAGCAATTTGTCTAGCCACAATGTCCTGAGGCATTAGATGTAGCATTAAATCCAGTGCATCAGATGGTGTTGTCCTTAGTTCGGCTGTGATGCATAAACAAGCCATCCTTTGAATCCGGTAGAGTATTGAACAGTAGGCGGACTTTTGAAGCGACGTCCACCAGACCACAACACCATATAGTATTATAGGTGTGACAATTACAACAAATATTGCCCATGAACACTCCATTTAGGAAAAGGCTCTCTCATATATCGATGAGTGCAGTCCATTTCAAGTTTTAAGCTCAATGATAACGGACCTCCTTTTTATAGCCGAGTCTGAACGGCGCGCCGCGGTGCGACATCTCTTTGGAGAGAAGTTTTTACACAGCAAAGTACCACGGCTGGCTTCCGTAGATTTAAAAACTGCAGTATATACCCAATACATGACGCGCGGTCTAAAACCCCCAATGTTTGCCAATGGTACTCTTGCAGGTCTATAGGGCAAGAGTTGCCTTGCTTGCCCTTTCCAAAATGTTGGATTTGAAGTTCAATTTTTTTGTCCAGCAAAACTCGCAGATATTTTTATTAACAAGTAAAAGCGTTTGGGCTATATCGGTTCAGATTTAGATATAGCTCCCATATAAACCGATCTCCCGATTTGACTTGATTTGAGCCTCTGGAAGCCACAATTTTTGTCTGATTTGGCTGAAGTTTTGCATGTAAAGATCCATTACGACTTCCAACAACTGTGTCAAATACGGTCCAAATCGGTCTATAACCTGCCATAGCTCCCATATAAATCGATCTACCGATTTGATTTCTTGCGCCCCTGGAAGCCGCAATTTTTGTCCGATTTGGCTGAAATAGTATGTGGTGTTCTGTTATGACTTCCAACAGCTGTATCAAGAACGGCCTAAAACGGTCTACAATCCGATATAGCTCCCATATAAACCGATCTCCCGATTTGACTTCTTGAGTCCTTACAAGCCGCAATATTTGTCCGACATTTTGCATGCGATGTTTCGTTATGATTTCCAACTACTGTGCCAAATACGGCCAAAATCAGTCCATAACCTGATATAGCTCTCGTGTAAACCGGTCTCTCGATCATCCTTTTTTGATTCCTACATGCTTTCATTTTTGCTGGTTTGACAGAAGTTTGGTATGTAGAGTCGTAAATGTCTTGTGTGTCGTTAGTGTCTCGTGAGTGCCTCTTGAGTCATGTTTGTCTCGTGAGTGTTTTGTGAGTCGTGCGTGAGTAAAATTGTCGTTTCGTGAACGTGAGTCGACATACGAAGTCTTGGGTGAGTAAATTTTTTCTCATGAGCGTGAGTGAAAAATCACTCACGCGCACATCTCTAGTTGGTAGTAAAATGATTTCTTGTTTTGCTTTTGCATAATATTGTAGTTGTTTTTATATGTTGTCTTGCAAAGCGAGTGCCACTCAACAACAAATTTGTACTTTGAGTCGTTGAGATTCAAAATAAATTGTTGCTGGCAAATTAACAAATTTCGTCGTCGGTTTTACGACGAAAGTTGTTGTTTTTCATATTTTTTTATGTATGTTCCTCGACAGCAAGAGAGTCTTCCATGTAGCCGACGTGGTTATGGAGTGCTTTTTCAATCGACTTAAGCTTGCTACAAGCGGTGTCTTGTCGAGATTGGCGATCCTAGAGAATCTGGGCCCTAAAAAATGCATTTTTCAACCTACCAAGCCTGCACACATATCATAGAAAATTATTGCGTCAGTAAGCTTTTAAATTTATTGCAATAATAAATTGTTTCACAGTGTTTGGATAACATTCCCGATAATCTTTAATGGCTATTACGACCTGTGTAAATTTTTCCGCTTTTGTTAATCTACAACAGTAATTGACCCGCAATAGTGTTGTAGATTAACGGAAACGTTACAAAAAAAAAACATGATTCAGTTCACTATAATTCCTGTACTGTCTTTGTCTATCTTTATTGCTGATCCCCGTACCTGTCTGATTTACGTCACATATACATATAGATGTCGGAAGTCGAACATTCTCGTCACTAGGAATGAAAATTTCCGTGAAATCGGTTCAATTCAAATTTTTGGCGAATTCGGGTAATAACTACGCCTTCAAGAGGTACAACCTTCAATCTCTACCATATTCGGCAAATATGTAAAGTTTAAGCAAAATTAGTAACACTACATGAAAAACCGAAATAAAAAAAACAAGTAAAAGAGTGTTAAGTTCGGCCGGGCCGAATCTTGGGAGCCCACCACCATGGATCCTGCTAAAAATTTATACAAACTTAATTTATCATTTTTGAAGTTTTTTGCCTATTAGGGCGAGATCATTAAATTTTACAATTTTTGTTTGTTTCTCTTTCGAGACGAGCTCAATGATCGGAGATGCAAATGGAAAAGGAAAGCCAAAGATAACAACACACACCAACCACTATGGGACGCGTTTCGTCTTTGGTTAGAAGACTTTTCAACCATTATTAGGTGTGATGGCTTCAAGGGCCGTGCGTTGGTATGTTGTATTTGAATCGTATTAATGGCGAAAACGCACCTATGATACAATTACCACATTAACCAAGCTCGACAACCCTGCCTATTAGCTGTACTTTTCCCAATGCATGTATTTTTGTGTAATGACAGACATTTTTCTGTGACAAATTAGACTTCTTCCGTACTACACACGATTTTGTTCATCTGTTGGAAGTCGTATTGATGGCTTCGAACGCTTATATAACGGTAATGGTTCTCGCTGTTGCTGCGTGTGCCCAGGTTCGAATCCTGGCCGGGCTCTGCCGAATTTTTCATTTTTCAAGTTTTTTGCCTGTTAGGGGGAGATCATTAAATCTTACAATTTTTGTTTGTTTCTCTTTCGAGACGAGCTCAACGATCGGAGATTCAAATGGAAAAGGAAAGCCAAAGATAGCAACACACACCAACCACTATGGGACGCGTTTCGTCTTTGGTTAGAAGACTTTTCAACCATATTGGGTGTTATGGCTTCAAGGGCCGTGCGTTGGTATTTGAATCGCGTTAGAGGGCATAATTCTATTGTACATACCAAACTTCTGTCAAACTAGCAAAAATTAAAGCCTCTAGGAACCGAATAATAATGATCCAGAGACCGGTTTACATGAGACCGGTTATCAGGTTATAGATTAATTTGGACCGAACTTGGTACAGTTGTTGGAAGCCGTAATAGAATGCCGCATGCCAAACTTCAGCCATATCGGACAAAAATTGAGACTTGGAAGGGCTCAAGAAGTCATATCGGGAGATCGGTTTATATGGGAGCTATATCTAAATCTGAAACGATATGACCCATTTGCAATCCCCAACAACCTACATCAATTAGAAGTATCTGTGCAAAATTTCATGCCACTAGCTTTACGGGTTAGACCGTTAACGTGATTTCGATAGACGGACGAACGGACAGACATGGCTAGATCGACGAATATTTCGAAGTGTTACAAACGGAGTGACTAGATTAGTATACCCCCATTCTATGGTGGTGGATATGAAAATATATTTATATTTAAGGTCCCCCTTCAACTAATTTGCAAATTGCAAATTTTGCCCATGAACATTCCATTAAGGAACAGAGGCAAACTTCTCACATATCCATGAGAGCAGTCCGATTCAAGTTTAAGCTCAATGATAAGGGGCCTCCCTTTTATAGCCGAGTACGAACGGCGTGCCGCAGTACGACACCTCTTTGGAGAGAAGTTTTACATGGCATAGAACCTCACAAATATTGCCAGCATTAGGAGGGGAAAAACCACCGCTGAAAATTTTTTTCTCATGGTCTCAATAGGATTCGAATCCAGGCGTTTAGCGTCATAGGCGGACATGCTAACCTCTGCGAGACGGTGGCCGTTCAACTAATTGGGGTACCAAAATAGAATAGAAGACATAATTGAAAGCTCATTTGTCAACGTCTGGTGTCACAGACATGAACAAATGGTTAGTACCGCTACTTTCAAATAAGAGCAAAAATAACGCAATAGCCGTCAAAATTGAACTTTTCAGCAGAGTGGATCTAAAAAGGGCCAGCTTGGACTGCCCAGATTCTTTTTCAGTGTTCTTCAGTAAAGTGTTCTGACTAAAATAATTGAATTTCGACTGCACGAACTTGCACCAATTCAATATTTTGGATTATTTTGTACAAAATGATTTTTCTGTTCCTTTTTGGAAACAATGTTAAAAACTCCTTTAAATTGAGATTCTAGCATATGAAAATATTCTACAAAAATGTTTGCCGGAAAATTCTTACACAGCCCCCTGAATACACCAAAACCCAAAACATGACATAAATACCGGAAATCAGTAAAACACAAAAAAATGTTTCCCATCCGCTAAATCAGACAGGTTCTCAAAGAAATGAGAACCTAAAGTGAAACTCCTTCTGACTGCTAGTGCGGGACACACACACAGAAGGTGTTCTATAGTCTCTTCTTCTTCGATGCCCTCACCGCTTCTGCTAAAGTCGTTGCTGGCAACCTTCAGTCTGTCAGCATGTTTCCGATTAGACAGTGACCTGTAATGACAGACACAATGAACGAGACGTCTGTTCTAGCCAAACGGTAGACCTCTTCAAGTCTAGATTAGGCCACATAGTTTTGGAATGCTCACATCATTCCTTCCATAGGCTTAAGAACTCAAATCAAGAGATTGGTTTGTATGGGAGCTATATCAGGTTATATAACGATTTGAACCACTGTGCCAAATTTCAGCAAAATCGCATAAAAATTGCACTCAAAGAGGCTCAAGTTGTTAAGTCTGGGGATCGGTTTACATGGAAGCTATACAGCTCATAGACCTTTTTGGACCCTACTTAAAGTAGTTGTTGATATTATTAACAGATGTCATAATGCGAAATTTCAGACAAATCGAATAATAATTGCGACTTCTGGAGGCCCAAGAAGTTAAATCGGGAGATCGGTCTATATGAGAGCTATATGAGGTTATAAGCCGATTTGACTTCTTGAGCCCCTGGAAGCCGCCTATTCTATTTATCTAAAATTTTGCACATAATGTTCTTTTATGACTTCCAACAACTGTGCTTTGTACGGTCCAAATCGGTTCATAACCTGATATAGCTCCCATATAAACCGATCTCCCGATTTGACTTCATGAGCCGCTACAAGCCGCAATTTTGCCGGATTTGGCTGAAAATTAGCATGTAGTGTTCTGTTACGACTTCCAACAACTGTGGCTGAAGAAGCTTTAATTTTTGCTGGTTTCACAGAAGTTTGGTATATATTGGGTTGCCCAAGAAGTAATTGCGGAGTTTTTAAAAGAAAGTAAATGCATTTTTAATAAAACTTAAAATGAACTTTAATCAAATATACTTTTTTTTACACTTTTTTTCTAAAGCAAGCTAAAAGTAACAGCTGATAACTGACAGAAGAAAGAATGCAATTACAGAGTCACAAGCTGTGAAAAAATTTGTCAACGCCGACTATATGAAAAATCCGCAATTACTTTTTGGGCAACCCAATAGAATAAAATTATGCCCTTCATTTAAATTTAGGTTAGGTTAGCTTGAAAAGAGGATGCAGATATTAATCCGCCCCATGTCACTATGGACGTACACCCAAGCCAGTAATTGGCTTGTTGTGCGCTCTAAATACTAAACAGTAACCTCGAAAAAGAAAATCCAAGTTAGGAATTCCGTGCTGCTTACAAAATCCTTAAATTATTTCCATATCCAGCCCGTAAGTTAGTTCATGTCTGGTATAGTGTCCCCACCTAAGTGCCGATATCTGTTGAACGCGAAAGCCGGGCAATGATAAAGGAAATGCTCCAACGTCTCATCATCTTCCCCTCATGACCTACACATACTATCATTTGCCACACCGATTTTACATAACAGAGCTCGTAGTCCTGTGTGTCCCGTGTTATGATACCAATAGCTATACTGACCTCCTTCTTACTTCCTTTCAGTAATAGCCTCGTCTTCTCCCGATCTGGATCCCCCATAGGATTTTTGCCGTCCTACCGACCGTTTCGTTGTTCCACAAGGTTACATGCGCTTTTGTCGCCCACGTCCTTAACTCTGAGTGCGTCGAACCGAAAGTCTTCGGCTTAACCAAGTTTATTGACGGCAGTCCTTTGGCCTTCATTGCTAAATTGGCTGCTCTTTCATTTCTCCTTACTGTGTTATGGCCCGTCATCCAAAGGATGCGGATTTTGCCATGCTCAATGAAGGCGTTAATCTTCTTCTTACACTGCGAGACTGTTCGTGACCTTACCCTTCTGGCTGTTATTGCCCTAACTGTCGGTAAAGATGTTCACAATCGACGTCCTCGCGTTAGCACCACACCACCTCACGCAATCCGTGATCGCCCGGATCTCCGCCTGCAGGACCGTATTATGGTCAGGCAGTATGAAACAGATATCAGTCTCGGGGTTCTCAATGTAAACACCCAGGCCCACTCTGTCCTCTAGCTTTGATCCATCCGTGCAACATGATCTTCCACATGACAATACTGGGGTTCCGTCAATCCAAGACTGTGCCGATGGCAGCAGAGCCTCGAACTCGACTTCAAGGTTCATCTCAGGTATCCGATCGGTAACCTCTGCCCTTCCTTCCAGGTTTCCTATCGTCGTCTCGATTATACCGCAATGGTATGAACTGTTCCCATCCTCAATCCATTCTCCTTTCGCCTTAAGTCTCGTTCATTTAAATTTAGTTAGTAAAAATTTTTAGCAGAATCCAAGGTGGTGGGTTTCCAAGATTCGGCCCGGCCGAACTTAGCACGCTTTCACTTGTTTCTTTATAACACTCAAGTATACCTCTGTGCAAAAGATTAGAGCTCCATTATTTTTATACCCACCACCGAAAAATGGGGGTATATTCTTTTTGTCATTCCGTTTGCAACACATAGAAATATCCATTTCCGACCCTATAAAGTATGAGCATATTCTTGATCAGCGTAAAAATCTAAGACCATCTAGCCATGTCCGTCTGTCTGTCTGTCCGTCCGTCTGAGGGTCTGTCTGTTGAAATCACGTTACAGTCTTTAAAAATAGAGATATTGAGTTGAAATTTTGCACAGATTCTTTTTTTGTCCACAAGCAGGTTAAGTTCGAAGATGGGCTATATCGGACTATATCTTGATATAGCCCCCATATAGGCCGATCCGCCGATTTAGGGTCATAGACCCATAAAAGCCACATTTATCATCCGATTTTGTTGAAATTTTGAACAGTGAGTTGTGGTAGGCCCTTCGACATCTTTCTGCAATTTGGCCCAGATCGGTTCAGATTTGGATATAGCTGCCATATAGACCGATCTCTCGATTTAAGATATTGGGCCCATAAAAGGCGCATTATTGTCAGATTTTGCCAAAATTTGGGACCGTGAGTTGTGTTAGGCCCTTCGACATCTTTCTGCAATTTGGTCCAGATCGGTTCAGATTTGGATATAGCTGCCATATAGGTCGATCTCTCGATTTAAAGTATTGGGCCCATAAAAGGCGCATTTATTGTCAGATTTTGCCAAAATTTGGGACAGTGAGTTGTGTTAGGCCCTTCGACATTCTTCTGCAATTTGGCTTAGATCGGTCCAGATTTGGATATAGCTGCCATATAGACCGATCCGCCGATTTAGTATCTTAGGCCCATAAAAGCCACATTTACTACCCGATTTTGCTGAAATTTGGGACAGTGAGTTGTGTTAGGCCCTTCGACATTTTTCTGCAATTTGGCCCAGATCGGTTCAGATTTGGATATAGCTGCCATATAGGTCGATCTCTCGATTTAAGGTATTGGGCCCATAAAAGGCGCATTTATTGTTCGATTTTGCCAAAATTTGGGACAGTGAGTTGTGTTAGGCCCTTCGACATTCTTCTGCAATTTGGCTTAGATCGGTTCAGATTTGGATATAGCTGCCATATAGACCGATCTCTTGTTTTGAGGTTTTTGGCCTATAAAAGGCGCATTTATTGTCCGATGTCCCCGAAATTTGGGACAGTGAGTTAAGTTAAGCCCCTCGACGTACTTCTGCAATTTGGCCCCGATCGGTTCAAACTTGGATATAGCTGCCATATAGACCGATCCGCCGATTTAGTATCTTAGGCCCATAAAAACCACATTTATTACCCAATTTTGCTGAAATTTGGGACAGTGAGTTGTGTTAGGCCCTTCGACATCTTTCTGCAATTTGGCCCAGATCGGTTCAGATTTGGATATAGCTGCTATATAGGTCGATCTCTCGATTTAAAGTATTGGGCCCATAAAAGGCGCATTTAGTGTTCGATTTCGCCAAAATTTGGGACAGTAAGTTAGGTTAAGCCCCTCGACATACCTCTGTAATATGGCACAAGTCCGTCCAGGTTTGGATATAGCTGCCATATAGACCGATCTCTCGATTTAAGGTATTGGGCCCATAAAAGGTGCATTTATTATCCGATGTCGCTGAAATTTGGGACAGTGAGTTGTATTAGGCTCTTGCAGATTTTTTTGCAACTTGGCTCAGATCGGTCCAGATTTGGATATAGCTGTCATATAGTCCGATATCTCGATTTAAAGTCTTGGCCCCATAAATGGCGCATTTATAGTCCGATTTCACTGAAATTCCACACATTGACATATGCTAGGCTTTTCGACATCCGTGTTGTATTTGGTTCAGATCGGTTTATTTTGTGAGTTGTGTTAGGCCCTTCGACATCTTTCTGCAATTTGGCCCAGATCGGTTCAGATTTGGATATAGCTGCTATATAGGTCGATCTCTCGATTTAAAGTATTGGGCCCATAAAAGGCGCATTTAGTGTTCGATTTCGCCAAAATTTGGGACAGTAAGTTAGGTTAAGCCCCTCGACATACCTCTGCAATATGGCACAAGTCCGTCCAGGTTTGGATATAGCTGCCATATAGACCGATCTCTCGATTTAAGGTATTGGGCCCATAAAAGGTGCATTTATTATCCGATGTCGCTGAAATTTGGGACAGTGAGTTGTATTAGGCTCTTGCAGATTTTTTTGCAACTTGGCTCAGATCGGTCCAGATTTGGATATAGCTGTCATATAGTCCGATATCTCGATTTAAAGTCTTGGCCCCATAAATGGCGCATTTATAGTCCGATTTCACTGAAATTCCACACATTGACATATGCTAGGCTTTTCGACATCCGTGTTGTATTTGGTTCAGATCGGTTTATTTTGTGAGTTGTGTTAGGCCCTTCGACATCTTTCTGCAATTTGGCCCAGATCGGTTCAGATTTGGATATAGCTGCTATATAGGTCGATCTCTCGATTTAAAGTATTGGGCCCATAAAAGGCGCATTTAGTGTTCGATTTCGCCAAAATTTGGGACAGTAAGTTAGGTTAAGCCCCTCGACATACCTCTGCAATATGGCACAAGTCCGTCCAGGTTTGGATATAGCTGCCATATAGACCGATCTCTCGATTTAAGGTATTGGGCCCATAAAAGGTGCATTTATTATCCGATGTCGCTGAAATTTGGGACAGTGAGTTGTATTAGGCTCTTGCAGATTTTTTTGCAACTTGGCTCAGATCGGTCCAGATTTGGATATAGCTGTCATATAGTCCGATATCTCGATTTAAAGTCTTGGCCCCATAAATGGCGCATTTATAGTCCGATTTCACTGAAATTCCACACATTGACATATGCTAGGCTTTTCGACATCCGTGTTGTATTTGGTTCAGATCGGTTTATTTTTAGATATATACTATAGAGACCAATATTTTGTTGTACTCAATTGAACACTGAATTGTTGTTATTAGTATTTGGCCCAATTTGGAACATATTACGATATAGCTGCTATGAGGCATAAGGTATGCATTCTTCGCCTGATTTTGGCGAAAGGTGGTTTACATATATAACCGAGGTGGTGGGGATCCAAAGTTCAGCCCGGCCGAACCTAACGCCTTTTTACTTGTTGTTCAACGAGAGGTTATGCACTGTGCGGCGTGCCGCAATTCGTCGCAGTGCCACTCCACTTTGGGGAGAAGTTTTTACATGGCAAAGTACCTTAAAAATGTCGCCAGCATTAGGAGGGAATAACCACCGCTGAAAAGGTTCTCGCTCTGATATTAGCAATTTTAAATTATTTTTAAAAGCATTTATACCCTCATCACTGCTATCGCGACACTTGTTGGGTATTCAGTTATGTTAAACTTCTCGACAGAGAAGTGTTGACTTGACTGTCAATAGCCATTGTTAGGAGCACAGTCTCCCCTCTGTAATTCTGTGATATATGCAAAATTCTTTGAAAAACTACAAAACAAGACATAATGCATTCTTATCAGATTTTGTTGAAAGCCAAAAGGGCGGTACCATTTCAAATATTTGTATTGCATTGTTTCAGCTCTCATTGCATGCCGATAAATGGATGGTAATGGAGGTAATAGATTTCTAGGTGACATTGCATCAGGGTGTTATAATTATGGAATCTTTTACACACTTCTCCGATTAAGTGGCACACATCTCCACAATATAAACCCCCCCAGTTAAGAAAATACTTTCATTTATAGTTCCAAAATGTCAAATAGTTATCTACTTGGCATTTGTACGCTCTTTACTCTACTTGCGTTCATCCTTGCAGGTTACCTCTACGAGTTGGAACCTGATAATGATGCATTTTTTGAAGCGTGTCCTGGAAGCAAAGATTTAAGCGAATTCTTGGATTTGCAGCATTTTCGCATGGAATCACTGGGTGAAAAGATTAAAATGAGTGGTAATATGACTCACCACCTAAAAGGGGTTAAGCCTACGGATAGCATTCATGTAAGTTCTTTTGTTGTTGAGCCGCAGGATATTCTCTTATACGTATTATCCTTGTATCCTTTCAGCTGCATATTGAAATTTTTAAATTTGGTCGCGGTGCTTGGCAAATGACCCCATTTACTATTATAATAAATGATTTTTGTTCAAAACAATTTGATCCCACCAGTCCTTGGTTTCAGGTGTTCTATAAGAATGTGCAAGTGAATGATCGCAAATGCATCAATAATTATGGGGTAAGTAGTGCTAAAGAACCTCATGAAACTTTGGCACATTACACATTTGTTTAGCAAATTTATCGCTTCCAGCCTTTTGATTTCGATGCAGTTTTTAATTTGTCAACAACAAGAATGGAGGGACGTTACAAAATAGAAGCAAGGATTTCGGCATTTGAGAATGGCATAGTAAAGCTGCCCTTTTATATGTGTTTGCAAATTATTGGAGATCTATATCGAAAGCTTTAAGCCGAGTGTATCACTTTGCCGCCTGGCTGAAGTCAATATGAAGTCAAGTAGAAAGTCTTGCGAAAGGAGAATAAAGAACTTTGCCCTCATAGACGTTGAGTTGTTGTTTCAAAAAAAAAAATTAATTGATTATATCAGGAAAAAAACAAGTAAAAGCGTATTAAGTTCGGCCGGGCCGAATCTTATATACCCTCCACCATGGATCGCCTTTGTCGAGTTCTTGCCACGGTATCTCTTTTAAGGAAAACAAAGGATAAAAGCAAAGAATTGCAATGTTATTGGAACAATATGAAGTTATGGTTCATTGCGGACCTTAATTGAACTGAATATTGGAGACCATAGTAGAAGTCATTGTGTAAAATTTCAGCCAAATCTAGTAAGAATTGCGCACTTTAGGGGCTGAAGAAGTAAAATAGGGAGATCGGTTTATAGGGGAGCTGTATGAGGCTATAAACCGTTTCCTTCCTCATGCAAAATTTCAGCCGAATCGGATAATAACTGCGCACTCTAGAGGCGCAAGAAGTCAAGACCCCAGATCAGTTTATATGGAAGCTATGTCAGGTTATGGACCGATTTGAACTATTCTTAACACAGTTGTTGGAAGTCATAACAAAAATCGTCGAGCAAAATTTCAGCCAAATCGGATAATAATTGCGTCTTCTAGTGGCTCAAAAAGTCAAGACCCCAGATCGGTTTATATGGAAGCTATGTCAGGTTATGGACCGATTTGAACTATTCTTAGCACAGTTGTTGGAAGTCATAACAAAATACCTCATGCAAAATTTCAGCCAAATCGGATAGGAATTGCGCAGTCTAGAGGCTCAAGAAGTCAAGACCCCAGATCGGTTTATATGGAAGCTATGTCAGATTATGGACCGATTTGAACTATTCTTAGCACAGTTGTTGAAAGCCATTACAAAACACCTCATGCAAAATTTCAGCCAAATCGGATAGGAATTGCTCCCTGTAAAGGCTCAAGAAGTCAAGACCCCAGATTGGTTTATATGGCAGCTATGTCAGGTTATGGACCGATTTGCACCATTCTTAATACGTTTGTTGGAAGTCATAACAAAACACCTCATGCAAAATTTCAGCCAAATCGGATAGGAATTGCTCCCTGTAAAGGCTCAAGAAGTCAAGAAGTCGGTTTATATGGCGGCTATATCAAAACGTGAACCGATATAGCCCATTTACAATCCCAACCGACCTACACTAATAAGAAGTATTTGTGCAAAATTTCGAGCGGCTACCTTTACTCCTTGGAAAGTTAGAGTGCTTTCGACAGACAGACGGACGGACATGGCTAGTTCGACTTATAATGTCATGACGATCAAGAATATATATACTTTATGGGGTCTTAGACGAATATTTCGAGGAGTTACAAACAGAATGACGAAATTAGTATACCCCCATCCTATGGTGGAGGGTATAATAATTCAAGCAAATTAGTATCGATTTTCCATTTTTCAAATCTGCACGAACTTTCAAATGATAATCTCTAGGGAAACTTTCTCTTAGCAATAAGTCCTGTCCGATTCCAATGGTAACCCAATTATAGGGGCCTTCCTTATATATTACACAGCGAATGTAGTGCTGCTAAGTGACAACACATGGTATAGAAGATTTAAACGGTTGATAGCCTTACATTTTTCACCACCTCTAAATGAGGGTGATAAAACCACTGAAACATTTTCTCTTATACGAGGGCTGCTATATAAATTTCTGGCCTAATCATGGAAATGTAAATGTTTATCACCCAAAATGGTTCATAAATCATTCTCCCGTTTTTTATACCCACCACCATAGAATTGAGGTATACTAATCTAGTCATTCCGTTTGTAACAACTCGAAATATTGATCTAGGACCCCATAAAGTCTCGACATTCTGAGTCGATCTAGCCATGTCCGCGGTCGAACGCATAAAGCTAGCCGCTTGAAATTTTGGACAGATACTTAATATTAAGGACTTGAAGACGTCCACTGCTTTGCTGTCATTGGCTAGAAAAGACATCTCAGTCATTGTGTCCGTCATGATAGGTCACTGTCTAATCGGAAAACTTGCTGACAGACTAAAGGTTGCCAGCAACGACCTTTGCAGAAGCTGTAGGGACATCGAGGAAGAAGAGACTATGGAACACCTTCTGTGTGTGTGTGTGTCCCGCAGTAGCAGTTGGAAGGAGTTCCACTTTAGGTTCTCATTTCTCTGAGAACCTGTCTGATTTAGCGGATGTGAACATTCACAAGTTATAGGGCTTTCTAAAGCGATCTGGATGGTTAAACGGCAGGAACTAGAAGGCTTCTTCCTTCTTCTGTTCCTGTGGTATCACAATGGACGAAAACAAAACGTCTAAGTGAGTGCGATGGTAGACTGACACTTAAACCTAACCTAACCTAACCTAATAATAACGTAGGTCGTTGGGAAATGCAAATGGGCCATATTGGTTCAGATTTGGATATAGCTCCCATATAAACCGATCTCCAGATTTGACTTCTTGAGCCCCTGGAAGCCGCAATGTTTGCCCGATTTGGCTGAAATTTTGCATGTAGTGTTCTGTTACGATTTTCCGCAACTGTGCCAAGTACGGTCCGAATCGATATACAACCTGATATAGCTCCCATATAAACCGATCTCCCGATTTGACTTCTTGAGCCCCTGGAAGCCGTAAATTTCGTCCGATTTGGCTGAAATTTTGCATGCGGTGTTCTGTTATGACTTCCAACAACTGTGCCAAGTAAGGTTCAAATCGGTAAAGAACATGATATAGCTTCATTTTAAACCGATATCCAGATTTAACTTCTTGAGCCCCTGGAAGCCTAAATTTTCATCCGATTTGACTGAAATTCTGCACATAGTGTTCTGTTATGATTTCCCGCAGCTGTGCCAAGTACGGTCCGAATCGGTCTATAACCTGATATAGCTCCCCTGTAAACCGATCTCCCGATTTGAGTTCTAAGCCCGTGAAAGACCCTATTTTCATCCGATTTGACTTTGCACATAGTGTTCTGTTATGACTTCCAACAACTGTGCCAAGTAAGGTTCAAATCGGTAAAGAACATGATATAGGTTCATTTCAAACCGATCTCCAGATTTGACTTCTTGAGCCCATGGAAGACGCAATTTTCATCCGATTTGGGTGAAATTTTCCATGTAATGTTCTGTTACGGTCAGAATCGGTCCTGTTATATGTCATGCTAAGTATGTATGTACGAATCGGTTTATAACCTGATATAGCTGCCATATAAACCGATCTGGGATCGTGAATTCTTAACCCTCTAGAGGACGCAATTCTCACCCGATTTAGCTGAATTTTAGTATGGGGTGTTCTGTTTTAGATTCCAAAAGCGATGCTTAGTATGGTGCGAATTGGTTTATAACCTGATATAACTCCCATATAAAGAGATCTCGGATCTTGGCTTCTTGAGCGTCTAGAGGGCGCAATTGTCGTTGTGGTATGACTTCCAACAACTGTGCAACGTATGGTTAAAATCAGTCCATAACCTGATATAGATGTCATACTAACCGATCTCGGATCTTGACTTGAGCCTCTAGAGGGCGCAATTCTTACCCGATTCGGTTGTAATTTAGTATGGGGGTTTTATTATGAATTCAAAGAAAGTATGGTCAACATCAGTTCATTACCTGATATAGCTGCGATATAAACCGACTCCGGATCTTGACTTCCAGAACCTCTAGAGGGCGCAATTCTTACCTGATTTGGCTATAATTTTGTATGAGGAATTTTATTATGGATAACAACAACGGTGCAAAGTAATGACCAATTCAGTTCATTTTCTGATATAGCTGACATATAAGCCGATCTTGGATCTTGACTTCTTGAGCCTTTAGGCACAAATCTTATCCAAATTAGCTGAAACTAAGTATGAGGTATTTTTTTTTTATAGATTTCAACAACTGTACTAAATATGGTGAACATCGGTTTGTAATCTGATATAAAGGGTGATTTTTTTGAGGTTAGGATTTTCATGCATTAGTATTTGACAGATCACGTGGGATTTCAGACATGGTGTCAAAGAGAAAGATGCTCAGTATGCTTTGACATTTCATCATGAATAGACTTACTAACGAGCAACGCTTGCAAATCATTGAATTTTATTACCAAAATCAGTGTTCGGTTCGAAATGTGTTCAAATTTTAACAAATTTTGTTCAGCGATGAGACTCATTTCTGGTTGAATGGCTACGTAAATAAGCAAAATTGCCGCATTTGGAGTGAAGAGCAACCAGAAGCCGTTCAAGAACTGCCCATGCATCCTAAAAAATGCACTGTTTGGTGTGGTTTGTACGCTGGTGGAATCATTGGACCGTATTTTTTCAAAGATGCTGTTGGACGCAACGTTACGGTGAATGAACACATTTCGAACCGAACACAGATTTTGGTAATAAAATTCAATGATTTGCAAGCGTTGCTCGTTAGTAAGTCTATTCATGATGAAATGTCAAAGCATACTGAGCATCTTTCTCTTTGACACCATGTCTGAAATCCCACGTGATCTGTCAAATACTAATGCATGAAAATCCTAACCTCAAAAAAATCACCCTTTAGCTTCCATATAAACCGATCTCCCGATTATATTTAATGAGCCTCTAGAGGGCACAATTCTAATTCTATTCGGCTGAACAAGACTTCTCCTATGACTTTCAACATCCGTGGTAAATATGGTCTGAATCGGTCTATAACTTGTTATAGATCCCATATAAACCGATTTCCCGATTTTATTTCTTGATCCCTATTAGGGCGCAATTCTTATCCGATTTGGCTGAAATTTTGCACAATGACTTCTTATATGGTCTTCAACATCCAAAACAAGTATCGGTCGATAATCTGATAAAGCTCCAATAGCATGGTCATGTTTTTCCATTATCCTTTGTTTGTCTGTAAATATTGGGTTGCCCAAAAAGTAATTGCGGATTTTTTTTTAAAGAAAGTAAATGCATTTTTCATAAAACTTAGAATGAACTTTAATCAAATATACCTTTTTTACACTTTTTTTCTAAAGCAAGCTAAAAGTAACAGCTGATAACTGACAGAAGAAAGAATGCAATTACAGAGTCACAAGCTGTAAAAAAATTTGTCAACGCCGACTATATGAAAAATCCGCAATTACTTTTTGGGCAACCCAATAGATACTGGGTAAAGAACTAGACAAATGCTATTCATGGGTGATGGGTTGTCAAGATGTCTTTTTGCTCACCTTAAGAGTCTCTGGTAATGAGCTCGACATTTTGTGTTTATTACAAGGCATAATAATGTGTTGTACTATGACCTTTCTCAAAATTATTGATTGAATATCAATTTCAAGTATTCCAATCAATGTTATTTAAAATTGAGCACGTCTCTTGGGGAATGTGTTGATGAACGCATTAATCAAACAAAAACAACTAAGCGTGTAAAAAAATTGTTTTCTTTTTTTTTTGTCGAAATTCTAGTCTGGCTTCACATGAGGCACGTTTTTTTTAAGGTTTTGCCTCTTCACAGACTTGATCAACATTTAGTTTATGATGATTTGTTATTTGAGGTTTCTTTTACACCACTATTTCTCTGGACGGGATAGCTGTTCTGTTTTTTTTTCAAATAATAACCTCGGTTAACAAATGATTTAAGCTAATCTTCAATACATTGGCCAGCAGCAAAAAAAGGTGGGCAAAACCTCGTGTTTAATGTTTTTTTTTGTTTTCAGCTTGAACGCCATATTTTGCCATAGACTCTATGCAATCCATAATTACCACACTTTGTTAGTTTATGGCATTTGGGAATTTTTGTTGTTGTTATGTTATCTCTTTGGGTCTTTGTTTATAAACAAATTGTGAAAAACCAACCATTGAACATTGAATAGTAGAAATACGTCAATATTTTTATTTAATTGGTATTCAATCAATGCTTTATCAATTCATGGTTGGTAATGCGTCCGCTTATGCGTCTGGCCAGTTTGAATTACATGCTCATTGTGATTTTGTGATTTTAAAGACACTCATGCCAACATCAATGCCATGAAAGGCATTTAAAATTCAAGGCACGAAAATTTTAGTTTAAAGGATATGATTTGCATAGAAAAATAGGAAAGACTAATTTGTTAGTGTCAGTGATGGGCTTAGGTGATGAATATTTGGGGAACTGCAGTTGGTTAGCAGCGCAGAGGCTAGTCCACTAATGACGCTGAAAGCCTGGGTACGATTCCTGGCGTGAGCATTAGACAAAAATTTTCTGCAGTAAGTTATCCCCTTCTAACGCTGGCGACTTTTGTCCTAAGGCTGATGACTTAGGGAGCCTATATCCACATATTGACGGATTAGGAAAAAACTTAGATAGATAGACTTTTGGGCCAAAACAACTAAAAATGTAGGCTTCTAAGAGCTGAGGATGTCAAATCCGGGATCAATTTATATGTGGGCTATATCTGTTTATACACCGATTCGGATCATACTTGGCATGGATGTTGGAAATCATAACACAAGTCTTTGTTCCAAATTTCAACTAAATTGAATGAAAATTTAAGCTTCTAAGGGCTCAAGAAGTCAAATCCGGGGATCGGTTTATATGGAGGCTATATCTGATTACAGACTGATTCGGATCATACTTGGCATGGATGTTGGAAATCATAACACAAGTCTTTGTTCCAAATTTCAACTAAATCGAATGAAAATTTAAGCTTCTAAGGGCTCAAGAAGTCAAATCCGGGGATCGGTTTATATGGGGACTACATCTGTTTATATCCTTTATGGGGTCGCAGATAAATATTTCCAGGTGTTACAAACGGAATGACTAGATTGGTATACTAATCATTGGACCACCATCCTATGGTGGTAGGTATAAAAATGGTATGACATTGTAAAACTTCATGTAAAAACTTCTCTCCAAAGAGCTGTAGCTCTGCGGCACGCCGTTCGGACTCGGCTATAAAAAGGAGGTTCCTTATCATTAAGCTTAAATTTGAATCGGACAGCACTCATTGATATGTAAGAAGTTTGCCCTTGTTCCTTAATGAAATGTTTGCAAAATATTTCAGGTTATTATATGCCGAAATTTGTACACCTCCATTCTATGGTGCAGGGTATAAAAATGTCCGTGTGGGTTTTGCCCAGCTGGCGGCATTTGCGAGGTACTATGCCATGCATAAAACCCATGTTAAAATTTTCCCCAAAGAGGTGCCGCACTGCGGCATACCGTTCGTACTCGGCTATGTTCATAGAAAAATTTGCAACTTGCATACTACCATTTCGGAAAAAAGTTTCTTAATGTCAAGTAAAAAATATTTCATAATGTGAAATTTTTCTTTAAATTTTTTATCATTTGTTAAAATTTGAAGTTTTAAATATTTTTATACCCACTACGGAAGGATACATTTTGCCATTTTGTTTGCAACACATCGAAATATTATCGCATTTATCGTCCGATGTCGCCGAAATTTGCAACAGTGAGTTGTGTTAGACCCCTCGATATCTCTATGCAATTTGGCCCAGATCGGTCCAGATTTGGATATAGCTGCCATATAGACCGATCTCTCGATTTATGATTTTGGGCCCATAAAAGCCACATTCATTGTCTGATTTGGCCGAAATTTGGGACAGTAAGTTGTGTTAGGCCCCTCGACATCTTTATGAAATTTGGCCCAGATGGGTCCAGATTCGGATATAGCTGCCATATAGACCGATCTCTCCATTTAAGGTCTTGGGCCCCTAAAAGGCGCATTTATTGTCCGATTTCGCTGAAATTTGGGACAGTGAGTTGTGTTAGCCCCTTCGACATCCTTCTTCAATTTGACTAAGATCGGATCAGATTAAGATATAGCTGCCATATAGACCGATCTCTCGATTTAAGGTCTTGGGCCCCTAAAATGCGCATTTATTTTCCGATTTTGCTGAAATTTGGTACAGTGAGTTTTGTTAGGGTCTTCGACATCCTTCTGCAAGTTGGACCAGATCGGTGCAGATTTGAATATAACTGCCATATAGACCGATCTCTCGGTTT
Organism: Stomoxys calcitrans; assembly: GCF_963082655.1. Taxonomy (NCBI): domain Eukaryota; kingdom Metazoa; phylum Arthropoda; class Insecta; order Diptera; family Muscidae; genus Stomoxys; species Stomoxys calcitrans. Next base: position 233,745,956 of record NC_081552.1, on the reverse strand, counting down.
TTGGTCTTGGATCCATAAAAGACGCATTTATTGTTCTATTTCGCCAAAATTTGGGACAGAGACTTGTATTAGGCCCTTCGACATCCCTCTTTAATTTGGCCCAGAACGGTGCAGATTTGAATAAAGCTGCCATATAGACCGATCTCTTGGTTTAAAGTCTTGGCCCCATAAAAGGCACATTTATGATCCAATTTCGCTGAAATTTGACACAGTGACTTATGTTATGTTTTTCGACATGTGAGTTTGATATGGTTCAGATCGGTCTATATTGGGATATAGCTACCAAAAGGACCAATATTTTGTTCTACAAAATTGAGCAATGAATTGTACTTATTAGACCACTCAAGTTCCGTGCCGAATTTGGTTCAAATCGAACAATATTTCGTTTTAGCTGCAATGGGAGCATAAATTATGCATTTTTCACCGGATTATGACAAAAAGTAGTTTACATGTATACCCGAGTTGGTGGGTATCCAAAGTTCGGCCCGGCCGAACTTAACGCCTTTATATTTGTTTTTTTTTCAGTGAACCACTATTATTTTTATGCAGTTCAGTCCGGCCGAACTTAACACCTTTTTACTTGATTTTTATGCAGAAACACTAAAGAAAAACATAACACAACAAATACCACTTTGTTTCAGGTCATTTCAACATTTGACTTGGTGTCATACACTGAGCTTATAACGTTTCCTGATTGCCTTCATTTTTACTAGTTTTCGATTTTTCCTCTTCCCGCCTATTAAATGGCACTTTGTTGCCTAAGACGTCAGCGACCTCAAATAACGATAATTTTCAATTTTTTCCCCTCATTTATATGTGTTTTATGTAATACCATCTTAAGTATTTTGTAGCCAATCATCGAACTGGTCTGGAAGGCATGGCCAGAATAATTTGACATAAGCGTTTTTAAACGAAACACACACACAAAAAATAAAATTTTAAACCTTTTATTGACCACACAACATACATAACAAAGATGTTAACAGAAAGAAGACAGTTCAAAAGAGAGCCAAATAATGGGCCGGCAAAGAAAATAAGTCAACAAAACAATTATAACAAAAAAAAAAAAAATAAAATAATCCGCTTAAAATGATGTGCTAATAAATAAAAAAAAAAAATGTTTCACGCTTACAGAAAGATCCATGATAAACATGAGACCAGAACTGTTGAATGGTGGTTAGTAAAAAATTTATCCAAATCTGTTTGCTTCTACTTCTGTATCGCATCGCAATGCCGTCTAACTTTGATTGTCTCCATGATAAAGACCCTATCTTTCATTTGGCGTCAACAGAAGATACATTGACGTCAACAGAAGATCCCTAAATTATGGATACACAAAAGTTTACAACAACAACAAATTTTGCCCATGAACATTCCTCTAAGGAACAGGGGCAAACTTCTCACATATCAATGAGTGCAGTCCGATTCAAGTTTAGGCTCAATGATAAGGGACCTCCTTTCTATAGCCGAGTCCGAATGGCGTGCCGCAGTGCGACACCTATTTGGAGAGAACCAACGCTTGTGATATGCACCTTAAATGCAATGAATTCGATCCGTTTTTAAAACGAATCATAACTGGAGATGAAAAATGGATTGTTTACAACAACGTTAGTCGAAAACGATCATGGTGAACCAGCTCAAACCACTTCAAAGGCTGATATCCACCAAAAGAAGGTTATGCTGTCTGTTTGGTGGGATTGAAAGGGTGTGGCATATTTTGAGCTGCTTCCAAGGAACCAAACGATTAATTCGGATGTTTACCGTCAACAATTGGACAAATTGCATACAGCCATCAAGGAGAAGCGACCAGAATTGGTCAATCGTAAAGGTGTTATATTTCACCAGGACAACGCACACATCTTTGGTCACTCGTCAAAAACTGAGTGAGCTTGGCTGGGAACTTTTGATGCATCCACCATATAGCCCTGACCTTGCACCATCAGACTACCATTTATTTCGATCTTTGCAGAACTCCTTAAATGGTAAAACATCTTTGGTCACTCGCCAAAAACTGAGTGAGTTTGGCTGGGAACTTTTGAGGCATCCACCATATAGCCCTGACCTTGCACCCTCAGACTACCATTTATTTCGATCTTTGCAGAACTCCTTAAATGGTAAAACTTTCGGCAATGATGAGGCTATAAAATCGCACTTGGTTTAGTTTTTTGCAGGCCATAAAGGCCAGAAGTTCTATGAGCGTGGAATACTAAATTTGCCAGGAAGATGGCAAAAGGTTATCGAACAAAATGGCAATTATATATTTGATTAAAGTTCATTCTAAGTTTTATTAAAAATGCTTTTAAAAAATCCGCAATTACTTTTTGGGCAACCCAATATTTTTGCTCTTGATTCCCATTTCGGATTAGTCGTCAACAGAAACAGATTTTCTAAAGACTCCAAATTCAAATGGGTTCATTCTAAGTTTTATTAAAAATGCATTTACTTTCTTTTAAAAAATCCTTTCTTTTAAAAAAAATACTTTCTTTGAAAAAATCCGCAATTACTTTTTGGGCAACCCAATATTTTTGCTCTTGATTCCCATTTCGGATTAGTCGTCAACAGAAACAGATTTTCCGAAGACTCCAAATTCAAATGGGTTCATTCTAAGTGTTATAAAAAATGCATTTTCTTTCTTTAAAAAAATCCGCAATTACTTTTTGGGCAACCCAATATTTTTGCTCTTGATTCCCATTTCGGATTAGTCGTCAACAGAAACAGATTTTCTAAAGACTCCAAATTCAAATGGGCTCATTCTAAGTGTTATTAAAAATGCATTTACTTTCTTTTAAAAAATCCTTTCTTTAAAAAAAAATACTTTCATTTAAAAAATCCGCAATTACTTTTTGGGCAACCCAATATTTTTGCTCTTGATTCCCATTTCGGATTAGTCGGCAACACAAACAGATTTTCTGAAGACTCCAAATTCAAATGGGTTCATTCTAAGTTTTATTAAAAATGCATTTACTTTCTTTTAAAAAATCCGCAATTACTTTTTGGGCAACCCAATATTTTTGCTCTTGATTCCCATTTCGGTTTATTAGTCAACAGATACAGATTTTCTGAAGACTCCAAATCCAAATGGGTTTTTTAAAGATTGACATCAACAAAAGACCCATGTGTAATGGAAATTTTAAAACAAATGATATATTTTGATACCAAAACCACTGTGCATCGTATACACAAAACAATAAAGCGTAAGAAATATTGATGTTCATGCAAAAAACAATGCCAACAATCGCCGCAATATAACGCATCTTTGATCATACAAAAAGATCAGAAGAGTCTGTAGTAAGGTTGGGACAATAAAGCAACATGAGAAACTCAGAAAAAAAAAATACTGTCAGTCTGCTATCGGGTTAATCTCCCATTGGACTTAATTGTGTTACTTTTGTGAATCCAAAAATCTTCGAACGGAATATTTGCTTTGAATATAAATTGGTTAAATCAGTGAATGTGAATGTTGGGCTTGTTCAAACTTTTTCTTGTCTGTCTTAGACTTTTTTCAATCCATTGTTCACTTAACTCATTCGTTTGTTTGTCTCATAGTATACCAAAATTAAGAGAATATTTTTAGTTGGCTCAAGTAGAGAAAGGGAGACTGGTGTAGAAATTCTTCCTTATTACTTCCCTGCACTGGGTGGCTTTGGTCTCTATAAACTCAGTATTTTTTTTTCAATTTGATTTTTTTTTTATTGTCTTCCTTCTACGTTTTTGCACGTCGCTATTGTGTGGTTTGTTTTTGTTTTTGGTTTTTTTGCAATTTTTTTTTTTTACATTTCATTTTTCATTGACTTTGCTTGATTTGGCACGTCTTCGACTTTAATTGAAAATTCTTTATCGCGGTTTTACGCCTTTACACTTTTGTTCGGTTCTTTCCAACTTCCGTGGCTTGAGGTCAAAAAGTATCAATTACCAATTTATCTATGATCGCTTGTTGTTTGTGGCTTATACAAGGCTTATCGAAGAAAGATGTTAACGGTAAAGTTGCTAACCATTGAATATTTCTATAATTGGTGTATTTTTAGGCTTGTAGTACATTGACATTTATATGAGAAACTAAAAAAAAAAGAAATTGTATAACGACATATGGACGAAAAAATATCCTACAAATAAATGCGTGGTAAGTTCGGCCGGGTCGAATCTTGGGAACCCACTAGCATGGATTCTGCTAAAAATGTATACAAAATAAAATTTAGTTCTAGGGCATAATTTTATATTACAATACCAAACTTTTGTCAAAACAGCAAAATTAAAGCTTCTAGGAACCGAATAAGGATGATCGAGTGATTGGTTTACATGGCGGCTATATCAGGTTATAGACCGATTTGGACCGTATTTGGCACAGTTGTTGGAAGTCATAACAGAACCCCACATGCAAAATTTCAGTCAAATCGGACGAAAATTGCGGCTTGTAAGGGCTCAAGAAGTCAAATCGGGAGATCGGTTGATATGGGAGCTATATCAGGTTAAAGACTGATTTGGATCATATTTGGCACAATTGTTGAAAGTCATAATAGAATACTGTGTGCAAAATTTCAGCTAAATCGGACAAAAATTGTGGATCCCAGGGGCTCAAGAAGTCAAATCGCGAGATCAGTTTATATGGGAGCTATATCAGGTTACAAACCCATTTGGACCAAACTTCGCACAGTTGTTGGAAGTCATAACAGAACACCGCATGCAAAATTTCAGCCAAATCGGACAAAAAATGTGGCTTTCAGGGGCTCGAGAAGTAAAATCAAGAGATCGGTTTATATGGGAACTATATCAGGTTTTAGACCGATTTGAACCGTACTGCGCACAGTTGTTGAAAGTCATAATAGAACACTGTGTGCAAAATTTCAGCTAAATCGGACAACAATTGTAGATCCCAGGGACTCAAGAAATCAAATCGGAAGATCGGTTTACATGGGAGCTATATCAGGTTATAGACCGATTTGGACCGTACTTGAAACATATTTTGGAAAACATAACCGAACACCGCGTGCAAAATTTCAGCCGAATCGAACCAAAATTGCGACTTCCAGGGGCTCAAGAAGTCAAATCGGGAGATCGGTTTACATGGGAGCTATATAAAGTTATAGACCGATTTGGACCGTACTTGGCACAGTGGTTGAAAATCATAACAGAACACCGCGTACAAAATTTTAGCTATATCGGACAAAAATTGAGGCTTCCAGGGGCTCAAGAAGTAAAATCGGGAGATCGGTTTACATGGGAGCTATATCAGGTTATGGACCGATTTGGACCGTACTAGGCACAGTGGTTAAAGGTCATAACAGAACACCGCGTGCAAAATTTTAGCCCAATCGGACAAAAATTGCGGCTTCCAGGGGTTCAAGAAATCAAATCGGGAGATCGGTTTATATGGGGGCTATAACAGGTTATAGACCGATTTGGACCGTACTAGGCACAGTGGTTGAAAGTCATAATAGAACACCGCGTGCAAAATTTTAGCCCAATCGGACAAAAATTGCGACTTCCAGGGATTCAAGAAGTCAAATCGGGATATCGGTTTATAAGGAAGCTATATCAGGATATAGACCGATTTGGACAGTATTTGGCACAGTTGTTGGAAGACATAATGGAACACCCACATGCAAAATTTCAGCCGAATTGGATAAAAATTGAGGCTTGTACGGACTCAAGAAATCAAATCGGGAGATCGGTTTATATGGGAGCTATATTAGGTTAAAGACTGATTTGGACCGTATTTGGCACAATTGTTGGAAGTCATAATAGAATACTGTGTGCAAAATTTCAGCTAAATCGGACAAAAATTGTGGATCCCAGGGACTCAAGAAATCAAATCGGGAGATCGGTTTATATGGGGGCTATAACAGGCTATAGACCGATTTGAACCGTACTAGGCACAGTGGTTGAAAGTCATAATAGAACATTGTGTGCAAAATTTCAGCTAAATCGGACAACAATTGTAGATCCCAGGGGCTCAAGAATTCAAATTGGCAGATCCATTTGAATTCCTGCAAAAATTCAACCAAATCGGACAAAAATTGCGACTTCCAGGGTCTCAAGAAGTTAAATCGAGGAGATCGGTTTATAAGGAAGCTATATCCAAATCTGAACCAATATGGCCCATTTGCAATCCCCAACGGCATACATTAACATAAGGTATCTATGCAAAATTTCAAGCGGCTAGCTTTACGCATTCGATCGCTATCGTGATTTCGACAGACGGACGGACATGGCTAGATCGTATCAGAATGTCGAGACGATCAAGAATAGATATATTTTATGGGGTCGCAGATCAATATTTCGAGGTGTTACATTTAGACTTTAATTTTGCATACGTATCGAAATATTAAATACAAACTTGTAAGATTTTCTTACGATAGGACCTAAATAGTGCCTACTACAGCCTTAAAGGGTCATATCGGATGGAAGATATATGTCGGAGGTATATCTAAATTTGGACCGATTTTGATGAAATTTTGCACACGTATTGGGGCGTTAAATAAAATGTCTCGTGCTTAATTTTGTTAAAATCGCATAAAAACTGTGGCTTCTACAGCCTTAAAAGGCCATATCGGATGAAAGATATATATGGGAGCTATAGGTAAAGCTGGCCCGATTTTGACGAAATTTTGTATGCACAAGAGGTCGTCAAATAAAACACCTTGTGCTTAATTTTGTACAGATCGGACCAAAACTGCGGATTCTAGAAGCCTAAAAGGTCGTATCGGATGAAAGATATATATGGGAGTTACATCTAAACCTGGTCCGATTTTGACGAAATTTTGCACACGTATAAAAACGTCAAATAAAACACCTCTGGACTAATTTTCTACTGATCGGAGCAAAATTGTGGCTTCTGCAGCCCGAAAAGGCCATATCGGATGAAAGATATGTATGGGAGCTATATCTAAATCTGGTCCGATTTTGACGAAATACACATTTGTATACACATGAGGACGTCGAATAAAACACTTCGCGCGAAATTTTGTAAAGATCGGTCCAAAGGTGTGGCTTCTACAGCCTAAAAAGACCATTGCGGATGAAAAATATATATGGAAGCTATACCTAAATCTGAACCGATGTTTTCCAAAATCAATAACGTTCGTTCTTAAACCAAACAAGTAAAAGCGTGCTAAGTTCGGCCGGGCCGAATCTTATATACCCTCTACCATGGATCGCATTTGTCGAGTTCTTTTCCCGGCATCTCTTCTTAGGCAAAAAAAGGATATAAGAAAAGATTTGCTCTGCTATTAGAGCGATATCAAGATATGGTCCGGTTTGGACCACAATTAAATTATATGTTGGAGACCTGTGTAAAATGTCAGCCAATTCGAATAGGAATTGCGCCCTTTGTGGGCTCAAGAAGTAAAATAGAGAGATCGATTTATATGGGAGCTGTATCGCGCTATAGATCGATTCCGACCATAATAAACACGTATGTTAATGGTCATGAGAGAATCCGTCGTACAAAATTCAAAATCAGGCAAATCGGATAATAATTGCGACCTCTAGAGGCTCAAGAAGTCAAGACCCCACATCTGTTTATATGACAGCTATATCAAGTTATTAACCGATTTGAACCATATTTGGCACAGTCGTTGGATATTATAACAAAATACTACGTGCAAAATTTCATTCCAATCGGATAAGAATTGCGCACTCTAGAGGCTCAAGAAGTCAAGACCCCAGATCGGTTTATATGGCAGCTATATGAGGTTATGGACCGATTTGAACCATACTTGGCACAGTTGTTGGATATCATAACAAAACACGTCGTGCGAAATTTCATTCCCATCGGATAAGAATTGCGCATTCTAGAGGCTCAAGAAGTCAAGACCCAAGATCGGTTTATAGGGCAGCTATATCAAAACATGGACCGATATGGCCCATTTACAATACCAACCGACCTACACTAATAAGAAGTATTTGAGCAAAATTTCAAGCGGCTAGCTTTACTCCTTCGGAAGTTAGCGTGCTTTCGACAGACAGACGGACGGACGGACGGACGGACGGACATGGCTAGATCGACATAAAATTTCACGACGATCAAGAATATATATACTTTATGGGGTCTCAGACGAATATTTCGAGTAGTTACAATCAGAATGACGAAATTAGTATACCCCCCATCTTATGGTGGAGGGTATAAAAAGGGCCTTGTGCAATATTTTATGACAATCGTACAACAAATGCGAACTGTAGATCACAAGAACACATGGACAGACAGACGGACATAGCTAAATCGAATCGGAAAGTGATTCTGTGTCGATCGGTATACTTATCAATGGGTCTATCTATCTTTCTCTTGAGAAACCGATTCTCTCGTAATTTTGCAGGAACGACTTTCTTATGACTCTCTATATAACTGGAGAATTTTATAGAATTCGGCCCAGATTTAGATATAGGTGTCATATATGTACTTAGATGTTCACCCCAAGAGCCATCGCAAGCGCATTGTTTAACCAATCTTGCCAAAATTTTGCACAACGCTTTCATCGAGACTACCACACTTTCTAAGAAGTTTGCTCGAAATAGGTTCAGAATTAGATATGGCTCCCTTATATATGTTCGTCAGATTTTGGGTAATTTGCAATAATGTTGTCATTTGTCACCCGTAGTTGTTACAGTTTGGACATATTTGCTCGCCGGGGTCCATCAAAATTGGTTCAGAATTGGACATAGCTCCCATGTTGTATTTATAGGGTATGTGTAAGGTATAATACAATGTGCACCCCCCGACTTTTGCCCTTCCTTACTGGTTTTTTAATTGAAAACATACTTATTTTCAATTGATTGATGGTTTGATGTTGTCATCAGGATTCGAACGCAAGCGTTCAACGTCATAGAAAATATGTCTGCAAAATTCCTAGCGGTTAGCTTTTTGTGTTCACAAGTTACGCTAAGAGTCTTAAGAGAACATTTCGTGCGAAATTTCGTGAGAAACGACTAATCACAGACGGAAAGACAGACATAAAGACACTAGAATGACAAAATCTACATTCTTCGCCTTCTATGATGATATGGCTATAACAAAGTGTTTGGTGTTAGGTTAAGTAATTCAACAATGCAATGACCACATTTCGCCAATTAAACCAAGTCATGTAATGAAAACACAATTTAGATGCAAATGCGCCTTTACATCACACACTGTGACTTTTTGGCTCCAAATCACAGCCCCCTCCATCTTCCATGTTTTAAATGACAATGATTATTCATGGAAGGCAAACAAACACTAACGCTTACAACCTTAATATGCTAACCTCAATTTGATTACATTTTTAGAAAGGCCTAAAACTGATGTAATCATATATTAGACAAACTCATGGGCAGTCAAGACGTTTCTGAGCAAAAAAAAAATTAAAAACTAAAACGCTTGTTAAATCTATAACTTTAAACATCTGATTAAAATATGAATTTATAGAATTGACATAAATTGCTTTTTTATGGCAAACAAGCTGACCCGGGCCCGCTTCGCTGCGCCTTCTTTTACTTTATATGGAACAAAAGTTTCCTTTGAATATTTATTTTCGACAATTAAGGAGATTTTAATGAAATACCATGCTACGAAAATAGTATATCGCTTGACCAACAATTTAACAATATAAGTGCCTTTGTCCGAATCCCATATGATCTTTAATGGTCTACGAATTTAAGTTTGGATGTAAGGTGTACTCCATTCTTAAAATACTTTATTTCAGCCCGATACTCCCATGATATCAGATTTAGGGGTGAGGTGGTCCCCCAGCCACTTGGCCCTGAAAAATATCAGCATCGTGCTCTTCTTTCAAAAACCATTTATTTAAACCCCATATTGCCATTGGCTTAGGGGAGTTTACACGATGAGGCGACCCCCAAAACACATGGCCCAAAATATTGTAGGTTATCAAATACGTTTTCTAATCTTAAATACCACACCCCTTTGCGGGATGTTTTGGGGAAGGGGTGATTCCCTAAATACATGGTCCTAAATTTGGATATCAAATTCGTATTCTACTCCCAAATACCTTTATTTGAGCCCCATTTTGCGATGGTCACTAAAAAATTGCTGCTTGTGGGGTATTTTGGGAAAGGGGTTTACCCCCAGAAAATTGATCCCGAATATGGGTATCAATTCTTGCTCTCCCCCCAAAAAACCTTGCATTTAAGCTCGACATCCACATGGTCGGTAAATATGCCCGATTTAGGGGTGTTTTGGCGATTGGAGTGGTCCCCCAAACACTAAGCCCGGAAAATATATCAGCAACGTGCTCTATTCTCATATATCTATATATCATTTATGTGAACCCCATATTGCCATTGGCCTCAAAATTGGATATCAAATTCGTTTTTAAATCTCATTTAAACTCCTTATTGCAAAAGTCAGCAAATATGTCCGGTTTGGGGTATTGGCCCTAAAAACTATGAATATTTAGTTCCACTCTCTTTACGACCCAAATTGTCGTGATGAGCAAATACGTCCTATTTAGGGGTTTTTATGGTTGTAAGACGTCCCCTAGACAGTTGGTCTCTAATGTTGATATCAGATATGTGGTCTACTCCCAAATACCTTCAATTTGAGCCCCATATTTCCATACTCGGCAAACGTGACCGGCTTGGGAGGTGTTTGGGGGATGGGCGGCCACTCAGTGAGTTGGCCTTGAAAATATATATCGGATTTGTGTTCCACTCTAAAAACCCTCTTATTTGAGTCTCATATTGCAAAAGTCAGCAAATACTTACCATTTGGGTGGTGTTGTGGGGGTGGGGTGGCCCCAAAGACACTTATCCCAAATATTGTTGTCAGATTCGTGATTTACTCCCAAAGACCTTTCATTTGAGCGTCGTAAATTTGTCCCCTTTGGGGGAGGTTTTTGGGGAGAGGCGGCCCCCCAAACACTTGGTCTCATATATGGATATCAGATTCTAATTCTACACTCAAAAACCTATGGTCAGTAAATAAGTCCTGTTTGGGGAGTGTTTTGGGGAAGGGGTCCACCTCCCAGAAACGGGGTCCCACATTTGGATATCAGATTCGTATTCTACTCGCAAATACCTTTGATTTGAGTCCCATATTGCCATTATCAGTAAATATGTCCTATATAGGGATGTTTTGGGGGTTGAGTGGTGATGTGGGGGTGGGGTGGCCCCAAAGACACTTATCCCAAATATTGTTATCAGATTCGTGCTTTACTCCCAAAGACCTTTCATTTGAGCCCCATATGGCTATGGTCGTAAATTTGTCCCCTTTGGGGTATGTTTTTGGGGAGAGGCGGCCCCCCCAACACTTGGTCCCATATTTGGATATCAGATTCTAATTCTACACTCAAAAATCTTTTATTTAAGCCCCATATTCCCATGATCAGTAAATAAGTCCTGTTTGGGGAGTGTTTTGGGGAAGGGGTCCACCCCCCAGAAACGGGGTCCCACATTTGGATATCAGATTCGTATTCTACTCGCAAATACCTTTCATTTGAGTCCCATATTGCCATTATCAGTAAATATGTCCTATATAGGGATGTTTTGGGGGTTGAGTGGTGATGTGGGGGTGGGGTGGCCCCACAGACACTTTTCCCGAATATTGATATCAGATTTGTGCTTTACTCCCAAAGACCTTTCATTTGAGCCCCATGTGGCTATGGTCGTAAATGTGTCCCCTTTGGGAGAGGTTTTTGGGGAGAGGCGGCCCCCCCAACACTTGGTCCCATATTTGGATATCAGATTCTAATTCTACACTCAAAAATCTTTTATTTAAGCCCCATATTCCCATGATCAGTAAATAAGTCCTGTTTGGGGAGTGTTTTGGGGAAGGGGTCCACCCCCCAGAAACGGGGTCCCACATTTGGATATCAGATTCGTAGTCTACTCGCAAATACCTTTCATTTGAGTCCCATATTGCCATGGTCGGTAAATATGTCCTATATAGGGATGTTTTGGGGGTTGAGTGGTGATGTGGGGGTGGAGTGGCCCCATAGACACTTTTCCCGAATATTGATATCAGATTTGTGCTTTACTCCCAAAGACCTTTCATTTGAGCCCCATGTGGCTATGGTCGTAAATGTGTCCCCTTTAGGGAAGGTTTTTGGGGAGAGGCGGCCCCCCCAACACTTGGTCCCATATTTGGATATCAGATTCTAATTCTACACTCAAAAATCTTTTATTTAAGCCCCATATTCCCATGATCAGTAAATAAGTCCTGTTTGGGGAGTGTTTTGGGGAAGGGGTCCACCCCCCAGAAACGGGGTCCCACATTTGGATATCAGATTCGTAGTCTACTCGCAAATACCTTTCATTTGAGTCCCATATTGCCATGGTCGGTAAATATGTCCGATTTAGGGGTGTTTTGGGGATTGGGGTGGTCCCCCTAGCACTTGGTTCGACAAATGGATATCAGATACGTTTTCTTATCCTAAATTCCTTTCATTTGAGTCCCATATTGTCGTGATTGGTCTAAATATACGTTTGGTAGGTTTTAGGGCGGGGCAGCCCCCCTAGGTGCCCCATCCGAAATTTGGATAAAAAATTTTTATTTTTAGGGTACTATATGAGAGCAAACAAAATTTCGCACCACCAGATCTCCGAGATCTGGCGTTTCTAAAAATTAGGGTAAGGGGGAGGGTCCGCCCCCCCTTCAGATATCGAAAAATGTAGTACCCTATTTTCACCACGGGATCATTATGCACGATCTGTGAAAATTTGAAGAAAATCGGTTCTACCGTTTCCGAGTCTATAAAGAACACACAAACATACAAACAAACAAACAAACCTACAAACAAACACAAATTACTCTAAGGTATGAGAGACACCTTGTACATCCGGTCATTCGATTCATCGTCACGTTTGTCTTTCCACAAAAGGTGACATTGCATTAAGGCCAGCCCATCTGTCTTCTCTCTTTAGATGACAAATCGTATTCCACATGCCATTGTTACCAACCTACTTGGCTCCTCGAATATGATCCATTCAAAGTTATTCAATATTCAATCAATTTTTATTATTTTAATCATTTACATACGAAAGCCCTACTCAGATATCTGTTTTGACCATTCAGTGTTTTTTTTTTTTTTTTTTTTGTATTCATCCCAAGAACAATTGGCATCCATATCAAAAGAAAAATGAATAAAATCTGTCTTTCTTAATCATCATAAGCCACATGATTGTCATAAATGCCATTTTATTTGTTTTATGTATGTCTGACATATTTGGATTTGGTTTAAATGTAGATTTTTCTGTTTTTTCCCATTTTAGCCGCGAGTACACAGAAACGGAAAATAATGCCAAGCCAGACAAACTGGCAGACATATGTGTGGAAGTGAACTAAGATTCAATGCAAAATGTACGAAAGTGACTGTGCCTGTATAGGGAAAATATGGCACTAAATCAAGAAAACATGAGATGAAGGTGCCATGTTGGTATAACAACATTTTGTATACCCTCCACCATAGAATGGGAGTAGACTAAGTTTGTCATTCCGTTTGTAACACCTCGAAATATGCAGCTATTGGGTTGCCCAAAAAGTAATTGCGGATTTTTCATATAGTCGGCGTTGACAAATTTTCTCACAGCTTGTGACTCTGTAATTGCATTCTTTCTTCTGTCAGTTATCAGCTGTTACTTTAGCCTGGTTTAGAAAAAAAGTGTAAAAAAAAGTATATTTGATTAAAGTTCATTCTAAGTTTTATGAAAAGTGCATTTCCATTCTTTTAAAAAATCCGCATTTACTTTTTGGGCAACCAATAGGTTAGTAAGAGTAGCGTGTCACCTTGGGGTACTCCGATGTAGTGGGCCACGGGAGTACCATGGTTTGGGGAGGGTTAGGCCGAGGCATGCCATGGAAGACCGGCATGCCAGCGAACCGATAAAGACATTGTCCTGTGTGTTTAATTTCCAAGTGTTTACGTACCCGCTGTATTTGTCCATCCACAAGCTGGTTGATTTTAGTTTTTTTTTTGTCCCTCCTTTTTGGCAATAGGTGTTGGCAAAGAACCGCGCCCCATCCACTGAGCCACAGCCGGAGCTCAACCGCCAGCAGCCAGCGCCCGCCAGCATCAATTGCCACTCCAGAGAAAGGGTGGAGCGACCACCTACGGGGGTACGTGACATAAGGTAAGTTTGAAAAGAGGGTGCGGATATTAATGCGCCCCATGCCTCTATGGCCATACACCTAAGCCAGTAATCGACCCCTATCCTCCGGACCCGCTGACTCGCAGCCAGGAGAGTGCGTCTACAACAAATGAAGGAGCGTATCGTGTGGAGAATTCGTCCATTCTCCTTCTGGCTTCTTTGAGTTACCAGTATAAGGGGAATCCTTGACCATCAGCTTCCGCAGTTTTGAGGTATTAATTCCTCAATTTATTTCACACAATCCCCTCTCGTGTAGATCCTCTTAACTCTTTCTTTTATACTCTTAAATTGTCCTTATAGACATGCCATAACTCTCTTCTTCCAATTCCACAAAATGAAGTGGAAGAAGAGCCAAATCTTCCACTCATCTTCTGTTCTGATCTCACAAAATCTGATTTTAGTTGTATATAGTCGCTATATAGACCGATCTCTAGACTTAAAGTCTTGAGGCAATAAAATGGTAATTTGGCACAGTGAGTTCTGGTAGAACCCCCATTCACTTCTATGAAGTGCGATTCAGATCGGACCATATTTGGATATAGCTGCCCTTAGACCGGCAACCCGATCTCCCGATATTGGGTATTGAGACCATAAAAGATCCATTTATTACCCGAATTCGATGAAATTTGGCACAGTGAGTTGTGGTAGATCCCTTCAAATTCCTGTCAATACCGGGAGATCGGTATATGTGGCAGCTTTATCCAAATCTGAACCGATCTGGGTCAAATTAAAGAAGAATGTCGAAGGCTTTAACACAACTCACTGTCCAAAATTTCGGCGAAATCGGACAATAAATGCGCCTTTCATGGGCTGAAAACCTTATATCGAGAGATCGGTCTATATGGCAGCTATATCCAAATCTGGACCGATCTGAACTAAATTAAAGAAGAATGTTGACTGTCCCAAATTTCGGCAAAATCGGACAATAAATGCGACTTTTATGGGTTCAAGACCTTTAATCGAGAAATCGGTCTAAATGGCAGCTATATCCAAATTTGAACCGATCTTTGCCAAATTTAAGACGAATATCGAGTGGCCTAACGCCACTCACTGTCCCAAATTTCAGCAAAATCGGATAATAAATTTTTTTTATGGGCCTTAGCCCCTAAATCGGCGGATCGGTCTATATGGCAGCTATATCAAAATCTAGACCGATCTGTGCCATATTGATTCAGTATGTCCAGGGGCATAACTTAATTCACTGACCCAAATTTCGACGACATCGGACAATAAATGAGCCTTTGTGGGCCCAAGACCTTAAATCAAGAAATCGGTCTATATGGCAGCTATATCCGAATATGAACCTGTCTGAAGCTCATAGTTATCCCGTGCCGGCCCATTTTTATACCCTACACCACCACTGTGGTACAGGGTATTTTGGATTTGTGCATTTGTTTGCAACGCCAAGCAGGAGAAGAGCTAGACCCATTGATAAGTATACCGATCGACTCAGAATCACTTTCTCCATGTCCGTCTGTCCGTCTGTGAGTCCATGTATTCTTGTAATCAAAGTGCAGGTCGTATTTGTTGTCCGATTGTCACGAAATTTTGCACATGTCACTTTTTTGGCCCAAGGACAAACGCCATTGATTTTGAAAACAATCTGTTCAGATTTAGATATAGCTCCCATATATATCTTTCATCCGATATGACTTTTTAAGGCTGTAGAAGCCACAATTTTCGTCCGATCTTTGCAAAATTTGGCGGTGGGTATTTTATTTGAGGTCTACATATGTGTGGAAAATTTCATAAAAATCGGTTCAGATTTAGATATAGCTCCCATATATGTTTTTCAACCGATATGGCCGTTTAAGGCTGTAGAAGCCACAATTTTTTACCAATCTTTATAAAATTTGGCATAGGGTGTTTTATTTGACGTCCCTATGTGTGTGCAAAATTTCATAAAAATCGGTTCAGATTTAGATGTAGCTCTCATATATATGTATCGCCCGATTTGCACTTAAATGGCCGTAGTAGCTACAATTTTCAACCGATCTGCACACAATTTGGCACGGACTGTTCTGTTAGTGGTCTTAACATATCTGAAAAATTTCATAAAAATCGGTTCAGATTTAGATATAGTTCCCGTATATATCTTTCATCCGATTTGAACTATTAAGGCTGCAGAAGCCCCAAGTTTGGTCCGAACTTCACAAAATTTGGCGTGGAGTCGTTTTTGTTAAGTCTCAGTATATGCGCAAAATTTCATGAAAATCGTTTCAGATTTAGATATAGCTCCCATATATATCTTTCATCTGATGTGGCCGTTTAAGGCTGTAGAAGCCACAATTTTTTACCAATCTTTATAAAATTTGGCATAGGGTGTTTTATTTGACGTCTCCATGTGTGTGCAAAATTTCATAAAAATTGGTCCAGATTTAGATATAGCTCCCATATATTTATAACGCCCGATTTGCACTTAAATGGCCATACTAGCTACAATTTTCAACCGATCTGCACACAATTTGACACGGACTGTTTTGTTAGTGATCTTAACATATTTGGAAAATTTCATCAAAATCGGTTTAGATGTAGATATAGCTCCCATATATATGTATCGCCCGATTTGCACTTAAATGGCCGTAGTAGCTACAATTTTCAACCGATCTGCACACAATTTGGCACGGACTATTCTGTTAGTGATCTTAACATATCTGGAAAATTTCATCAAAATCGGTTTAGATGTAGATATAGCTCCCATATATATGTATCGCCCGATTTGCACTTAAATGGTCGTAATAGCTAAAATTTTCAACCGATCTGCACACAATTTGGCACGGACTGTTCTGTTAGTGATCTTAACATATCTGGAAAATTTCATCAAAATCGGTTTAGATGTAGATATAGCTCCCATATATATGTATCGCCCGATTTGCACTTAAATGGTCGTAGTAGCTAAAATTTTCAACCGATCTGCACACAATTTGGCACGGACTGATCTGTTACTGATCTTAACATATGTGGAAAATTTCATCAAAATCGGTTCAGATTTAGATATAGCTCCCATATATATCTTTCATCCGATTTGGCCTTTAAAGGCTGTAGGAGCCACATTTTTTTCAGATCTTCAACAAATTGGGCGTGAAGTCGTTTTTGTAAAGTATCAATGTATGCGCAAAAATTTCATAAAAATCGGTTCAGATTTTGACATAGCTCCCATATATATCTTTCATCCGATTTGGCCTTTTAAGGCTGTAGAAGCCACAATTTTGGTCCGATCTTTACAAAATTTTGCATGAGGTGCATGCTCCATATGTGAGCATAAAATCATAAAAATCGGTTTAGAAGTGGATATAGCTCCCATATATATCTTTCATCCGATATGGCCGTTTAAGGCTGTACAATTCACAATTTTCGTCCGATGACTAGATTTCGAGATAAGTTCTACATATAAAAAGTATCACATGCACTAGGTGGTGTAGGGTATAATATAGTCGGCCGACTTTTACTTTCCTTACTGATTGGATATGGCAGTCATATAGACCAAAATCGTGTTTTAGGTCCTGAACCTATAAAAACGCAGTTTGTACTCCACTTCAGTAAAATTCAAAACAGTGAGTTATTGTAGAACACTCTTCATCCTAGCCTGATATGCTAAACATCCGACTATATTTGAATAGACATACAGGGTGGCTGATGAAAGCCGCTACCAAAAAAAAATGTAATAACTTTTTTTCTATTTAATAATAATAATTTAATAATTAATTTAATTAATTAATTAATTAATTTAATTAATAATAATTTAATAATTTAATTTAACATGAATAAAAGAAAAATGTATTCCATACACCGAAAAAAAAATGTAGCAATATTCATCATTGTAGCAATATTCATCATTCACCCTGTATGTCTATGCATATAGACTTATCTACCGGATTAAGGTTTTGGTTGCAAAAAAGGCACAATTTTATCCGCTTTCAATGAAATTGGGATAAGGTGTCACCTGCCAAGTCATCGATTGTTGTTGTTTGTCTTTTGAGGTGAGAGACCTACTTCAAATTCCATATTGAAAATAAAGTTTGCATCATCTGCACACATGTTTTGTAGACTAAGGTATTGTTCCATAGAGATGTCATCCACAACGACGAAACAAGGAACTGGCTGGTTGGCCATCTTCTCACCAAAGTCTTTGTCAATAAAATAACAATGACTGGTAGTAGCAGCATGGCATACACAATACATTTTAATTGTTGAGGTATTTTGTATTAGCAATTCATACAGCTCAGCTCCTACGAATATAAATAGCAATTAAAACAACAACAACAACCAAATAAAACTCACATAAATATGTCGCTATTTGTATCGTTAACATATTTTTGCAAATGACACATAAAGCTGCAATTGTGACTGTTGACTTGTTTATCTTTGAAGCGCCGTAGGCACTGCGAGGAGACGAAAAAAAAAACAAACTTTTTACAACAAATTAGGTTAATAATTTAGTGTTGATTTAACACCTTTTTCCTAGGTGTTACAATCAATGGTCATTGGAAAAAATTAACAAATCATTTACAATACCAATATCGAAGGCAGGGAAAGACGGACAAATCCCATACCTAAACTCTTGGCTTCCATCAATGATTTTTCTCATTTATGACAGATGGCAAAATCTCACACCTCAGCCGCGTGCTTTTTTGTTGGTTTAACTTTTTCCCTCTGTGCATTTGTGTAATATTGACCGAGTGACTTAAAAATGCTATGTAATATTTGTTTTGTCTATTTGCCTATTATATTCTCCATTGGCATCATTTGGCTTCTAACACCATTTGATGATGGGGCCACAGGCCCCTATCCTCCCTTCACACATATAACCGCTTTCATAGAAAATTATGAACTACTTGTCGAACCTAGACGATCATGAATATTTATTTTGTTCATTTAATTTATTTACTTTTCTTTACCACAGCAGAAAAACCTGGGCTTTGAAATCTTAAAGAGAAAGTTTTTGTGCGTTGCCTTAAACATGCGGCAGTTTCTTTTTTTGTAAGTAGGAATAAAACATTTTTTTGATAATATTTAAATTTAGAATTACTAATGGGAAATTTATCTTAATCGAATAAATGCAGAGAAGAAATTGAAAAAAATTTTTAATCTGGTTTTTTGTATCCACTACCCTAGGATGGGGGTATACTAATCTAGTCATTCCGTTTGTAAAAACTAGAAATAGTCGATCTAGACATGTCCGTCCATCCGTCACAATAAAAATCGAACGCATAAAGCTAGCCACTTGAAATTTTGCACAGATGGTCGTTGGAAACTGCAAATGAGCCATATCGGTTTAGATTCAGATATAGCTCCCATATAAACCAATCTCCCGATTTGATTTCTTAAGCCCCTGAATGCCGCGATTTGGCTGAAATTTTGCATGTGGTGTTCTGTTATGACCTCCAACATCTGTGCTAAGTATGGTCCAAATCGGTTGATAACCTGATATAGCTCCCATATAAACCGATCTTCCGATTTCCAGGAGCTCAAGAAGTCGAATCGGGAGATCGGTTTATATGGGAGTTATAGCCAAATCTGAACCGATATGGCTCATTTGCAATCCCCAACGACCTACAGCAATGCAAAGTATCTGTGCAAAATGCCAAGCGGCTAGGTCCACTGGTTCGAACGCTATAGTGATTTCGACAGACGGACGGACGTACGTGGCTAGTTCGAACCAGAATTTCGAGGCGATCAAGAATATATATACTTTAGGGGGTCCCTAGATCAATATTTGAACCGAATTTTTTTCGAATAAATCTTTTGAAAATTGTAGCTACTACGGCCATTGAAGTGCAAATCGGGCGATACCTATATATGGGAGCTATATCTAAATCTGAGCCGATTTTTTTTGAAATCTAGCAGATATGTTAGGATCAGTAACAAAACTGTCCGTGCCAAATTTTGTGCAGATCGGTTGAAAATTGTAGCTACTACGGCCATTTAAGTGGAAATCGGGCGATACATATATATGGGAGCTATATCTCAATCTGAACCGATTTTGATGAAATCTTTCAGATATGTTAAGATCAGTAACAAAACATTCCGTGCTAAATTTTGGGCAAATCGGTTGAAAATTGTAGCTACTACGGCCATTTAAGTGCAAATCGGGTGGTACGTATATATGGGTGCTATATCTAAATCTGAAGCGATTTTGATAAAATCTTGCAGATATGTTAAGATCAGTAACAAAACATTTCATGCTAAATTTTGGGCAGTTCGGTTGAAAATTGTAGCTACTACGGCCATTTAATAGAAATCGGGCGATACATATATATGGTAGCTATATCCAAATCTGAACCGATTTTGATGAAATCATGCAGATATGTTAAGGTCAGTAACAAACCATCCCGTGCCAAATGTTGTGCATATCGGTTGAAAACTGTAGTTACTACAGCCATTTAAGTGCAAATCGGGCGAAACGTATATATGGAAGCTATATCCAAATCTGAACCGATTTTGATGAAATCTATGTTAATATCAACAACAAAACAATCCGTACCAAATTTTGTGCAGATCGGTTGAAAATTGTAGCTACTACGGCTATTTAAGTGCAAATCGGGCGATATATATACATGGGAGCTATATCCAAATCTGAACCGATTTTTATCAAAATTAATAGCGTTTGTCCTTGGGCCAAAAAAGTGGCATGCACAAAATTTCGTGATGATTGGACAACAAATACGACATTTACCTCGATTACAAGAATGCATGGACTCACAGACGGACATGGCTAAATCGAATCAGAAAGTGATTCTGAGTCGATCGGTATAAGTATCAATGGATCCAGCTCTTCTCCTTCTTAGCCTTGCAAACAAATGCATAAACTTATAATATCCTTTCCCACAGCGGTGGTATTTTATATATAAAATTCCATTTTTTGTTTATTTGTTCCGTATAGACTGAAAAACTACTGAACCGATTACCTTGAGATTTTCACAGATTGTGTAGGTTGGCTTGGAAGGAAACATAGACTATATAATTTTTTGATAGCGGGAGGGGGGCGGACCCTCCCCCTTACCCCAAAAGTACTAACCAAAAATAAAAGTGGACCGATCGGGACAATGTGGGATTCAAATAAAAGGTATTCAAGAGTAGAGTACGAATTTTATAAGAAAAGTTGGGTCCAAGTACCTGGGGGGCCGCCCCAGCCCCAAACCCCCTTTAAAAAGGTTTATTTGACGATCATGACAATATGGGACTCAAATGAAAGGTATTCGGGAGTAGATTACAATGGTCAGGAAGTAGGAATTGGCTTTATAATTTATTGATAATGGAAGGGGGCGGACTCTCCACCGTTATCACCCCAAAAACACCAACCAAAATCAAAAGTGGACCGATAAGGACAATATGGGTATCAAATGCAAAGTATGCGGGAGTAGATAAAGAATCTGGCATACAAATTCATGTTGAAGTATAGGGGGTCAACCCACCCCCACAGAAACGCCCGAAATGAGCACATTATCCAATCAGGGATATATGGGATTCGATTTGTTTGTTCCATATGAACTGAAAAGCGGCAGAACCGATTTTCTCAAATTTTCGCATATTATGTAAATAGGTTGGTCTGGAAGGAAACATAGGCTATATATCGTAAGGGGGACGGACCCTCCCCCTTATGCAAAAAAACAACCCAAAATCAAATGTGTTCCGATTGGGACAATATAGGTATCAAATGAAAGGTATTGGAGAGTAGAATACGAATATGGTTTTAAAATTTTAGTCTAAGAACCCGTCGGACCACCTCAACCCCAAAATTCCCCCAAACAGACATATTGGATGTTCATTTCAATATGGGGCTCCAATGAAAGGTAATTGGGAGTAGATTGCGAATCTGGCACACAAAATCAGATAGAAGTGTAGGGGGTCACGCCACCCCTCAAAAACGCTATTAGACCCATTATGACTATATGGCTTAACCGATTTTCTTAAAATTTTCATAGATTGTGTAGGTGTGTATGGAAGGAAACATATATAATTTTTAGATATCAGGTGGAGGTGGACCCTCCCACTTATCCCAAAAACGCCACCCGTATCCGAAATTGGTCCGATGGGCACAATCAGGGTATCAAATGAAAGGTATTGGAGACCAGATAACGAATATGGTATTAAAATTTGGGTCCAACTACCCAGCGGATCCCCCTAACCCCAATACTCATTTAAACAGATATATATATAAGTTAATGTCAATATTGGACTCAAATGGAAAGTATTGGGCAGTAGATTACAAATATGGCATAAAACATTAGGTCCAAGTAATGGGAGGTCGCCCATCCCTAAAATACACCCCAATGGGCATATTATGGGACCCACGGCATTATGGGACTTAAATGAAAGGTATTAAGGAGTAGGTTACAAATATGATTTGTAAATTTGGGTCCAACTACCCAGCGGATCCCCCTAACCCCAATACTCATCTAAACAGATATATATATAAGTTAATGTCAATATTGGACTCAAATGGAAAGTATTGGGCAGTAGATTACAAATATGGCATAAAACATTAGGTCCAAGTAATGGGAGGTCGCCCATCCCTAAAATACACCCCAATGGGCATATTATGGGACCCACGGCATTATGGGACTTAAATGAAAGGTATTAAGGAGTAGGTTACAAATATGACATTAAAATTTGCGTTCAAGTCTAGGTGGCGCTTTTCCTTCTAAACATATGTCAAATGGGTTGTTTGACCCATTATGACAATATTGGACTCAAATTAAAGGTATTTGAGAGTAGAAAACGAGTGTGATATCCAATTTTGGAGCCAAGTGTTTTGGGATACGCCCTAAAGCACCCCCTAAACTGAGCTTCATTTCCGTTGAGAATAGAAAACGAAATCTAATTTCAGTGCTAAGTGCCGGTGGACGCCCCAGCACCAAAACACCCTACAAACCGTTCATATTTACCGGCCATGGCAATATGGGGCTCAAATTAAAGGGATTTGGAAGTGCAGCACGAATATGATAACCATATTTGAGTCGAAATGTCTGAGCTGCCATCCCTCTCCTAATGCGAACATTACTCTAGGAAGAACATTACCACCAGGAATCGAGATGGGGCAAATTTTCACATATCAATGAGTGCTTTCCGATTCAAGTTTAAACTCAATGATAAGGGACCTTTTTTATAGCCGACTCCGAACCGCGTCCCGCAGTGCTACACCTCTGGGGGATTTTTTTTTTAAATGACCATGCATGGCATTGTACCTCGCAAATGTCGCAAACATTAAGAAGGGATAAACACCGCTTTGTCCGATGTTCTCGCCAGGATTCAAACGCGGATTCAACGTCATAGGCTACAATGGCACGAATTCGATATCCGCATTCAAGGCGTAGTGTCGCCACCCTAGAAAGATATTAGAGAGTGAAAGAAGGCGCAGTGGGCCCGGTTCGACTAGTGGGGTATAAAAAAATATAAAAACCACTACAAACTTTAAAGTTTTACCCAATTTTCGAAAAAAACATTTAATTATACCCTCCACTGAAGGATGGGGGCATATGCATTTTCGATCCTATATCCAATTTCGACCCTATGAAGTATATATATTCTTCATCAGCGTAAAAATCTAAGACCATCTAGACATGTAAGTCCGTCTGTCTGTTGAAATCACGCTTCATTCTTTAAAAATAGAGATATTGAGCTGAAACTTTGCCCAGATTCTTTTTCTGTCCATAGTTCCAGGTTAAATTCGAAGATGGGCTATATCAGACTATATCTTGATATAGCCCCCATATAGACCGATCCGCCGATTTAGGGTTTTAAGCCCATAAAAGCCACATTTATTATCCGATTTTGCTGAAAATTGCAACAGTGAGTTGTGTTAGATCCTTTGACATCCTCCGTCAATTTGGCTCAGATCGGTCCAGATTTGGTTATAGCTGCCATATAGACCGATCCTCCGATTTAGGGTCTTAGGCCCATAAAAGCCACATTTATTATCCGATTTTGATGAAACTTGAGACAGTGAGTTGTGTTAGGCTCTTCGACATCATTTGTCAATTTGGCCCAGATCGGTTCAGATTTGGATATAGCTGCCATATAGACCGATCCTCCGATTTAGGGTCTTAGGCCCATAAAAGCCACATTTATTATCCGATTTTGCTGAAATTTGGGACAGTGAGTTGTGTAAGGCCCTTCGACTTCCTACGTTAATTTGGCCCAGATCGGTTCAGATTTGGTCATAGCTGCCATATAGACCGATCCTCCGATTTAGGGTCTTAGGCCCATAAAAGCCACATTTATTATCGGATTTTGCTGAAATTTGAACCGGCGAATTGTGTAAGGCCCTTCGACTTCCTACGTTAATTTGAAACAGATCGGTCCAGATTTGGTTATAGCTGCCATATAGACCGATCCTCCGATTTAGGGTCTTAGGCCCATAAAAGCCACATTTATTATCCGATTTTGATGAAACTTGAGACAGTGAGTTGTGTTAGGCTCTTCGACATCATTTGTCAATTTGGCTCAGATCGGTTCAGATTTGGATATAGCTGCTATATAGACCGATCCTTCGATTTAGGGTCTTAAGCCCAGAAAAGCCACATTTATTATCCGATTTTGCTGAAAATAGCGACAGTGAGTTGTGTTAGATCCTTTGACATCCTCCGTCAATTTGGCCCATATCGGTTCAGATTTAGATATAGCTGCCATATAGACCGATCCTCCGATTTAGGGTCTTAGGCCCATAAACGCCACATTTATTATCCGATTTTGCTGAAATTTGGGACAGTGAGTTGTCTAAGGTCCTTCGACATCTTTCTTTAACATGGCCCTGATTGGTTCAGATTTGGATATAGCTGCCATATAGACCGATTTCTCGATTTAAGGTTTTGGGCCCATAAAAGGCGCATTTATTGTCCGATGTCGCCGAAATTTGGGACACTGAGTTAAGTTAAGCCCCGTGACATACTTGTGCAATATGGCACAGATCGGTCAGGATTTGGATATAGCTGCCATATAGACCGATCTCTTGGTTGTAGGTTTTGGGGCCATAAAAGCCACATTTATTGTCCGATTTTGGTAAAATTTGGGACAGTTAGTTGTCTTAGGCCCTTCGACATCTTTCTTCAAGATGGCCCTGACTAGTTCAGATTTGAATATAGCTGCCATATAGACCTATCTCTCGATTTAAGGGTTTGGGCCCATAAAAACCGCATTTGTTGTCTAATTCCGCCGACATTTGGGACAGTGCTATGTGTTAGGCTCTTCGACATTTTTCTACAACTTGGCCCAAATCGGTCCAGATTTAGATGCAGCTGCCATATAGACCGATATCCCGATTTAAAGTCTTGGCCCCCTAAAAGGCGCATTCATACTCCGATTTCACTGAAATTTGACACAGGCCTTTCGACATCCTTGTCGTAGATGGTTCAGATCTGTTTTTTGTTAGATATAGCTACTGTACTTATTAGTATTTGGTCCAAATCGAAACATATTTTGATATAACTGCTATGGGGCATAAGGTATGAAATGTTTACCGAATTTTGATGAAAGGTGTTTTACATATGTACCCAAGGTGGTGGGTATCCAAAGTTCGGCCCGGCCGAACTTTACGCCTTTTTTCTTTTTTTTTTTTAAATAGACTTACTTTAGTTAGTTAGCTTGATGGTGTCCTTAAATCCAAGTATATATCCACAATTAATGCACTTTTTCACAACTCTTTTTCGTTTTTTGTTTTTTTATTCAAATTTTATTTAAATTTTTTCACTTGTTCGATTATTGGCAGTAGTCACAAATTCTTTTGTTTTTATTTTTCCGTACATTATTTTGGTCAAGAACTCCATTTGCCTTGGTTGTCTGTCCACCCCTATCGAAAGGTGGTTGTCAATGGTTGGCAACTATAGCAACAGAGTTAATGCGAATCGATATTTGTGTTATTCACTTCAACTTCTTTTATTTGTTTTGTGTATGCAACCCCTTTGGATAATTTCCACATATAACCATTGCCTGGGGTGGTGTGAATGGCGCGTGCCATATACGCGCGTTGTAGTGTACCAACAAGCAAGGCGCGCTTTGAGTTACTGAATGGCAGCAAAAGCTCACAACCTGCTAACCTCCTGCTGAAAGACGTCAAGCAAGACAATGACGACGACGACGACAACACGCTTTCAATGATTCGCAGTGAATGACAGATATGTTGACCACCACACTTCGTCACCTATTGCATGGTAAACATGCAGAAATGTTCTCGTCTGCTTTGTCATCGTCTTATGCGCCTAGCCATCCGTTCATCAATGGGCAATTTTTGCTCTCTAGGTACTTGACAGGGTGGGTCTAGGCTTTAGTGGGTGAATGGGTGGTTAAATGTTAAATTAAGAGGAGATCCTATACGGCCTCACGACTTAACTTTACAATGGCTATGAAGAACACAATAATGACGACGCCGCGCGTGATGATGGTCTCTTACAAACTGAACTGGCACATTAATGATTGTGACCTCACAAGTGTTACTTTGGGCTTTAATGGCTCAACGCATCACCAATACGCATCACAATGACCCACAATGGGCAATGGCTGAGAGGCCTGCTACAATGGGTGGTTAACATGGACGTAGCAGAAGACGACTACAACATCAATGACTTAAGATTTAGAATTTCTTGTTGTGGGCACGTAGACCCAATTGTTGGCATGCTTCAAACTATTCCACATGCATAATATATGATAATTGTTACATTACCAAAGTCTCGAGAAACGTTTACCACATTATGGCCATGGCTTAAGAAGCTTCGTATAAACCAAAATCCAAAGTCAATAAATAGTTTTGTAGGTCATGTTTTTGTGTTACACATATTTTTAAGCTTTGCTGATTTTTGTTTGCCTTTTGTGATAACGAGTTTGGCATGTCAAGAGAATTTACTTTCATTTGGCCAATTGAAATGTGGCCGGCCTAATCCACTGCAGTATTGGTAGCTGAGAGAGAAATTCTTGTTGTGGTGCCATAAATTACACGTTCATGTGATTTCGCTCGGCATTAGAATTCTGAATTTGTAATCGACTTTCACAGGTGTCAATGTGAATTGGTAACAAGACTCTGGTCTTTATTATCCCACAGTTCACTTGGCCAATGTGCAGAGGAATGGAATGTTTTGCTTTTGCCAGATAAGCACATTTGTAACATATAAATGAAGCAAAAGTGTAGCAGCTGCAAAGGGTGTTTCTGTGGGCCATGGTAATGGGGAAAAGTGCTTAAGCGCTCTTTTAGTGAACAAAATGACAAATTGGCTTCTCGGAATGCCATATGAGTTCAATATGTATGGTTTGTTGTATTTTAATATACCCTACACCCTAGGATGAGGGGTATACAAAGTGGGTGATTCTGTTGGTGGCACACTATCTTCTGAGCGCATAAATCCTTCTACTCGAAAACAAATTACTCAAATTATTTTCATTAAAAGATAAGCATAGCCGCCCATGGTGCATAACGCCAGGGTTCGAATCCTGGCCAAAAATATCAGAAACAAGTAAGAGCGTGCTAAGTTCGGCCGGGCCGAATCTTATATACCCTCCACCATGAATCGCATTTGTAGAGTTCTTTTCCCGGCATCTCTTCTTAGGCAAAACAGGATATAAGAAAAGATTTGCTCTGCTATTAGAGCGATATCAAGATATGGTCCGGTTTGGACCACAATTAAATTATATGTTGGAGACCTGTGTAAAATGTCAGCCAATTCGAATAAGAATTGCGCCCTTTGGGGGCTCAAGAAGTAAAATAGAGAGATCGATTTATATGGGAGCTGTATCGGGCTATAGACCGATTCAGACCATAATAAATACGTATGTTGATGGTCATGAGAGGATTTGTCGTACAAAATTTCAGGCAAATCGGATAATAATTGCGACCTCTACAAGCTCAAGAAGTCAAGATCCCAGATCGGTTTATATGACAGCTATATCAAGTTATGAACCGATTTAAACCATACTTGGCACAGTTGTTGGATATCACGACAAAACACTTCGTGCGAAATTTCATTCCAATCGGAAAAGAATTGCGCACTCTAGGGGCTCAAGAAGTCATGACCCAAGATCGGTTTATATGACAGCTATACCAGGTCATGGACCGATTTGAACCAAACTTGGCACAGTTGTTGGATATCACGACAAAACACGTCGTGCGTAATTTCATTCCAATCGGATAAGAATTGCGCACTCTAGAGACTCAAGAAGTCAAGACCCAAGATCGGTTTATATGGCAGCTATATTAGGTTATGGACCGATTTGAACCATACTTGGATATCATAACAAAACACGTCGTGCAAAATTTCATCCCAATCGGATAAGAATTGCGCACTCTAGAGACTCAAGAAGTCAAGATTTGCAACATTTGTATAATGGGAATTTGAATAGCCCAAATCTTTTTTTATACCCACCACCAGAGGTTGGGGGTATATTCATTTGGTCATTACGTTTGCAACACATTGAAATATCCATTTCCGACCCTATTAAGTACATATATTCGTGATAGTCGAAAAAATCTAAGACGATCTAGCCATGTCTGTACTTCTGTCTTACCTTCCGTCTGTCTTTCCGTCTGTCCTTCCGTCTGTCCTTCCGTCTGTCCTTCCGTCTGCCTGTCCGTCTGCCTGTCCGTCTGTCTGTCCGTCCGTCTGTCTGTTGAAATCACGCTTCAGTCTTTAAGATTAGTAATAGATTTTCATTTTGTCCATAGGCAGGTAAAGTTCGAAGGTGAGCTATATCGGACTATTTGGGACAGTGAGTTGCGTTAAGCCCCTTGGCATCTTTTTTTCAATTCGGTTCACATCGGTCTAGATTTGGATGTAGCTGTTATATAGAGCAATCTTACGATTTAAGGTCTCGGGCCCATAAAAGGCACATTTATTGTCAGATTTCGCCGAAATTTGGGATAGCGTGTTGTGTTAGGCCCTTCGACATCTTTTTTATACCCTCCACCATAGGATGGGGGGTAAACTTGAAAATCAAAATATACGTCAAAGACCCCATAAAGTATAGATATTCTTGTTCGTCATGACATTTGAAGTCGAGCTAGCCATGTCCATCCGTCTTTCCATCCGTCCGTTTGTCGAAAGCACGCTAACAATCGAAGGAGTAAAACTAGACGCTTGAAATTTTGCACAAATATATCTAATTAATGTAGGTCGGTTGGGATTGTAGATGGGCCAAATCGGTCCATAACCTCATATAGCTGCCATATAAACCGATCCTTGATCTCGACTTCTTGAGCCACTAGAGGGCGCGATTCTCGACCGATATGGCTGAAATTTTGCATGAAGTTGTTTGTTATAACTTCCAACAATTGTATCAAATATAGATGAAATCGGTCCATAACCTGATATAGCTGCCATATTAGCCGATTCTGTATCTCGACTTCTTGAACCACTAGAGGGCGCAATTCTCGACCGATATGTCTGAAATTTTGCATGAAGTTGTTTGGTATGACCATCAACAAGTGTGCCAAGTATGGTTCTAATCGGTCGATAACCTGATATAGCTGCCATATAAACCGATCCTGGATCTCGACTTCTTGAGCCACTAGAGGGCGCAATTCTCGACCGATATGGCTGAAATTTTGCATGAAGTTGTTTGTTATAACTTCCAAAAATTGTGTCAAATATAGTTGAAATCGGTCCATAACCTGATATAGCTGCCATATAAACCGATCCTGGATCTCGACTTCTTGAGCCACTAGAGGGCGCAATTCTCGACCGATATGGCTGAAATTTTGCATGAAGTTCTTTGTTATAACTTCCAAAAATTGTGTCAAATATAGTTGAAATCGGTCCATAACCTGATATAGCTGTCATATATACTGATCTTGGATCTTGACTTCTTGAGCCACTAGAGGGCGCAATTCTCAACCGATATGGCTGAAATTTTGCATGAAGTTGTTTGTTATAACTTCCAAAAATTGTGTCAAATACAGTTGAAATCGGTCCATAACCTGATATAGCTGCCATATAAACCGATCTTGGATCTTGACTTCTTGAGCCACTAGAGGGCGCAATTCTCGACCGATATGGCTGAAATTTTGCACGAAGTTGTTTGTTATAACTTCCAACAATTGTGTCAAATATAGTTGAAATCGGTCCATAACCTGATATAGCTGACATATAAACCGATCCTGGATCTCGTCTTCTTGAGCCACTAGAGGGCGCAATTCTCGTCCGATTTCGCTAAAATTTTGCATGAAGTTATTTGGTATGACCATCAACAAGTGTGCCAAGTATGGTTTTAATCGGTCGATAACCTGATATAGCTGCCATATAAACCGATCTGGGATCTTTACTTCTTGAGCCTCTAGAGGCCGCAATTCTTATCCGATGTTGCTTTTGAACAACGGCTTCTCCCATGACCTTCAATATGCATGTCCAATATGGTCTTAATCGATCTATAGTCTGATACAGTTCCCATATAAACCGATCTCCCGATTATGTTTCTTGAGCCCCTAAAAGGTGCAATTCTTTTCCAAATGGACTAAAATATGACCCAGTGACTTATACTATGTTCTTCAACATACTATTCACTTATGGACCGAATCGGACTATAACTTGATAAAGCTCCAATAGCATAACAATTCTTATCAATTATTCCTTGTTTGCCTGAAAAGAGATACCGCGCAATGAACTCGAAAATGCGATCCATGGTTGAGGGTATATAAGATTTACCACGTTCTTATTGTTTTATTTGGTTCAGATCGGTCCAGATGTGGATATAGCTCCCATATAGACCGATCTCTCGATTTGATGTCTTGGGTCCGTAAAAGGCGCATTTATTGTCCGATTACGCCGAAATTTGCGACAGTGAGTTGTGTTAGGCCCTTCGACTACCTTCTTCAATTTGGCCCAGATCGATCAAGATTTGGATATAGCTTCCATATAGAGCAATATCTCGATTTAAAGTCTTAGGCCCATAAAAGGCGCATTTATTGTCCGATTTCGCCAAAATTTGGGACAGTGAGTTGTGTTAGGCCCGTCGACATCCTTCTTTAATTTGGCCTAGATCGGTCAAGATTTGGATATAGCTGCCATATAGACCAATCTCTCGATTTAAAGTCTTGGGCCCATAAAACGCGCATTTGTTATCCCATTTCGCCAAAACTTTAAACGGTGAGTTGTTTATTTGGTTCAGATCGGTCCATATTTGAATATAGCTGCCATATGGACCGATCTCTCGATTTAAAGACTTGGCGTTAAAAAGACGCATTTATTGTTCGATTTCGCTGAAAATTGACACAATGACTTATGTTAGGCTTTTCTACATGCGTGTCCATTTTAGTTCAGATCGGTCTATATTTGCATATAGCTGCCAAAAAGACCAATATTTTGTTCTACAAAATTGAACAGTGACTTGTATTTATTAGGCCACTCAATGTCCGTGCCGATTGTGGTTCAAATTGGTCTATATTTCGATGTGGGTGCATAATTTATGCATTCTTCATCGGATTGTGACGAAAGGTGGTTTACATTTATACCCGAGGTGGTGGTCGGCCCGGCCGAACTTAATGCCTTTTTACTGGTTTTTTTGGATTTTTGATCACTTGGAAAGCGCGATTGTTCTTTAATTTAATTGAAATTCTACACTATGCAGTGTAAGTCAGATTTATTTTGGTATATTTCCCTACTTCTGCTAACTGTTTAAACTTACCGAACTCATTTAAGGCAATTTTGAATATTCAAAAAAGTTGAACTTACCTAAAAATAAAAAAAGAAAGATATTTATTAAAAAATTATGAAGTTTATAAAATCAGGTCATAAGTCAATAAAGTGTGATACAGAATATAATTTAGTTTATTCTACTAAATTTAATCCAAAGTTCCTAACTTAGATTTTCTTTTTCGAGGTTACTTTTTTAGTATTTAGAGCGCACAACAAGCCGATTACTGGCTTAGGTGTATATCCACAGTAGCATGGGGCAGATAAATATGTCTATGTCTATCGCAGGGCTGTGGAGTCGACTCCGACTACGGAATCGACTCCAAGCACTCAATAGTTCTAAATTTTTGTAACAAAATGTTTAAACAAAAAATTAATTAGAAAAAAATATTAGATATGAAAATATTGGAAAATTTATTGTTATATTTTTTTAACTATAACAAGTGTAAGCGAGCTAAGTTCGGCCGGGCCGAATCTTGGGTACTCACCACCATGGATTCCGCTAAAAATGTACTCTTATTAACTGAATTTGAATTATTTTAGTCTCAAGAAGTCATATCGAGATATCCGCACTTAGAGGGGGCTTAAGCACCATATAGACCGATTCGGCACTGATGTTGTTAGTCATATAATAGGTTTTTGGGCCAAATTTCAGCTAAGTCAGGTGAAAAGTTAGGCTTATAGGGGCTGAAGAAGTTAAATCTGATGATCAGTTTTTATGGGGGCTATATCTGTTCATAGATCGATTCGGATTAAAGCTCAAGTCTTTGTTCTAAATTTCAGCCCAATCGGATAACAATTGAGGCTTCTAGGGGCTCAAGTAATCAAATCCGTTAAGTCTTTGTTCCAAATTTCAGCCAAATCGGATGAAAATTCAGGCTTCTAAAGGCTCAAGAAATCAAATCCGGGGATTAAAAGCCATAACACAAGTCTTTTTTTTAAATTTCAGCTAAATCGAAAGAAAATTGAGGCTTCTAAGGGCGATCAGTCCCATTCGGTCCACACTGATTGTCCGTCAAAACTGTCCGTCCGTCCACCCATCCGTCCGTTCGTCCAATCTGTCCGTCCATTCTGTCCGCCCCTCCATACTAACCATCTGTCAAAACTACCCGTAAGTCCGTCTATTCAGTCCTCCCCTCCATGCTTACCATCTGTAAAACTACCCGTAAGTCCGTCCCGGCCATACTAACTGACCGTCCGTTCATACTGTCCATCAGTCCAATTTGTCCGTCCATCCATTTTTCCGTTCGTTCATTCTGTCCGCCCGTTCATTTTGAGCGTCCATCTATTCTGTCCTCCCCTCAATTCTGGCCATCTGACTATCCTGTTAGTACGTTTATGGTGATGGCCCTTCCATACAGACTGCCCGTCCATACTGACCGCCCATCAACACTGCCCGTCCATCCATTCGTCCTTTCATACTATCTATATGTCTATTCTTTCGGTAGTCTATTCTTTCCGTCCGCCCATTCCGCCTGTCAGTTCATCCAATCAGTCCGTCCATTCAGTCCGCCCTTCTATCCTGTCCAAACGTCCGCCTGTCCCTTTCTATAGCGTTTGAAGCTATATGTTTAAAAATTTTATTTTTTCCGTTTATCCATTCTGTCCGTTCGTCCAATCTGTCAGTCCATTCTGTCCGCCCCTCCATACTAAACATCTCTCAAAATTACCCGTAAGTCCGTCTGTTCAGTCCGTCTCGACCATACTAACCTCCCGTCCGTTCATACTGTCCATCAGTCCAATCTTTCCTTCCATAAATTTTTTCTGTTCGTTCATTCTGTCCGTTCTTTCATTCTGTCCGTCCGTTCATTTTGTCCTTCACCTCAATTCTGTCCAACCGACTATTCTGTCCGTCCGTTTAAGCTGACGGCCCTTCCATGCAGACTGCCCGCCCATCAATACTGACCGTCCATCCGTCCGTTCATACTGTCCCTCAGTCCAAATTTTCTGTCCACCCATTTTTTCCGTTCATTTTGAGCATCCATTTATTCTGTCCTCCCCTCAATTCTGTCCATCCGACTATTCTGTTCGTCCGTTTATGGTGACGGCCCTTCCATGTAGACAGCCCGTCCATACTGACCGCCCATCAATACTGACCGCCCATCAATACTGACCGTCCATCCGTCCGTTCATACTGTCCCTCAGTCCAAATTTTCTGTCCACCCATTTTTTCCGTTCCGTTTTGAGCATCCATTTATTCTGTCCTCCCCTCAATTCTGTCCATCCGACTATTCTGTTCGTCCCTTCCATGTAGACATCCGTCAATTCATACTGCCTGCATGTCCATTCTTTTCGTTAGTCTATTCTTTCATTTCCGTCTGTCCGCCCTTCTATCCTGTCCAAACGTCCGTCTGTCCCTTTCCATTGTGTTTGAAGCTTAAAAATGTACTCAGATACTTTTGACTGATGTCGGTCATTGGAGATTGCAGTTTGGCAATATCTGTTCAAATTTGGCAAAATCTTCCATAAAACAATTAAAAGCGTGCCAAGTTTAGCCGGGTCGAATTTCATATACCCTCCACCATGCATAGCATTTGTCAAGTTTTTTGCTCGGTCTGTCTTTATGGGGAAACAAAGAATAATGGCTAAACATTGTCATGCTATTAGAGCTCTATCAGGTTATGGACCGACTCGGACCATTCTTATTTTGAAAGTTGGAGACCATAGTAAAGGGTGATTTTTGTAGCCATTATTTTGTTGGCAACACTGGTTTAAACAGCTCACATACGTTTCGTGTTCTGTTTCACTGGCACACATCTTCAGTTTGGTCTATAATTTAACCATGAATCGTCTTACAAGCGAACAATGCTTGTCCGTTATTGCAACTCAAAATGCGTGCCTTGTTAGGAAAGTTCATCGCGCGCTTCTTCTTCTTCTTCTTCTGCGGCGAAGCTCATTTGTTTTTGGCTCTATGTATACGTAAATAAGCAAAATTGTCGATTTTGGAGTAAACATCAACCAGAAGCATTGCAAGAGCTACCAATGCATCCAGAAAAAGTCACAGTTTGATGTGGTTTATGGGCTGGTGGCTTCATTGGACCGTACTTCTTCTGTGAACTGTGAATGGTAAGAGCTATCGAGAGATGATACACAAATTTTTTTTACACAAAATGCAAGATCTTGACATGTGGTTTCAACAAGACAGTGCCACATGTCACACAGCACGCGTTACAAGGGGCTTATTGAGGGGAGAGTTCGGTGAAAATTTTATCTCACCTTCGGGACCGGTCAATTGGCCGCCTATATCGTGCAATGTAATGCCTTTGGACTATTTTTTGTGGGGCTCTGTTAAAGCTCATGTCTATACAGACAAGCCCGTTTCAATTGAGGCATTGGAAGACAAAATTGAAGCATTTATTAGCGAGGTACCGGTCGAAATGTTGGAAAGAGTATGCCAAAATTGGACTGAGCGGATGGACCATTTGAGGCGATCAACATTTGCATGAAATAATCTTCAAACATTTAATTATTGGGTTGCCCAAAAAGTAATTGCGGATTTTTCATATAGTCGGCGTTGAAAAATTTTTTCACAGCTTGTGACTCTGTAACTGCATTCTTTCTTCTGTCAGTTATCAGCTGTTACTTTTAGCTTGCTTTAGAAAAAAACGTGTGAAAAAAAGTATATTTGATTAAAGTTCATTCTAAGTTTTATTAAAAATGCATTTACTTTCTTTTAAAAAATCCGCAATTACTTTTTGGGCAAAACAATATATAGACCGTACTATCGATTGAAATAAAAATTCCATGCTTTTTCTGATTTTTATGTGGTTTTTTGAAAAACTTAATCACCCTTGATTTCTCTATGTGTAATAAATCACTTATACCTCACACAAGAAATCCAAGGCAATTATGCCAGATTGTCATTGTCTTGTCACCTTGTCAAGCCAATGTTCTATATAACAACAAACACTTTTTTTTCTACATCCATCCGTCCGTCTACCCATAACACAATTTGTGGCTACACAATTTTTTCCACTGGCCAAAGTGTTGGTTTTTTATGTTTCCAGGCTTTGATTAAACTTCTCATCAAAGAAGGCACACAAAACTCACACCCTACGACCTTGTCTTTATGTCTTCATTGGTTTGCAAGTCAAGCAAGAGCCGCAAGAGTAACGTACTGCCGCAATGACTGACAGACAAATTGGTGGCCATCGTTTGTTGTTCTACAAATGGGGCACAATTCATTTTTGGGCCGCTGTTAACTGTTCAGGTTGTTTGGATTACCTGTTTTCTTTGCCTCATCCATGAGTGATGGATGGATGATGGTAGAATGGATTACCTCCCCTTGCATGATGATGTTCGTTGACTGGCTGAGTGGGGGCTAAGGGGTTTCGCTTTAATTACATCAAACATTTTCATTTTAATTTTATTCTTCTGCTGCTCAGTGGTTTCGGTTTCTGTTTCTGTTTATTTAGCTTTTCATGGTAATTAAACGGTTTTGTTAGTTTTCATTTCATGGCAGTTGGAAGCCGGGGAAATGTCTTTACGTTTTTATTTTATTTTCTGGTTATGTCCAAAAGGTGTTTTGTTTTCGTTTTATTTCATAATTATGGCATGTCTGTGTGTCTTTTTAAAAACCACTAAAAAGACTAATTTGAAGTGTAGCGAAAACAATCTCAGGGTACAGTAAGAATTCCACAAGATTAGGCCATGTTCTTGTGGTTATGTCAAGCCAGTCAAGCTTAGCAAAGTAGTGTTAAATGTTTTGACCCAGTTTTTACTTTGATATTAAAAAGCCGTTAATATAAATCGTCCTGTTATAGATAAAATGATTTGGTATGCCTATGGCTGCAGTGATTTTTATTGAAGCTTGAACTGAATTGTTGGATCAAAGTTTTAATTGCTACATAGGTGTCATAGCTAAGGGTGGGGGTGTCAACAATTGTATATATCGTATATTTCGGCCAAAAAAGTTGAAGAGTGAGAAGGATGAAAGATCCAAGGATTTTGGAAATAATTTATACGAGGGTTGCCTTTTATATTTTGGGATTAGACAACCCTTGTGTTGCAATTTGCCAACTGACAGCTCTATGGGTAAATCTTGACATTTTTGAGGTTATACCTACTCAGAACGTTTTGACATACGGAACAACAACTGATTTTAGACGACCTTCATGAGGTTCGTTTTGACATACGAGCGCTATTTGTGTTGTTTACAGTAACTTAAAAGATTCATCTCGCCCAAAAACTAAAATTAAATCGTCAACATTTTCGTGCGATTATTTTTTACAACATTCGACGTGGATTTACCCAACAACAGTGCATCGATGAACTTAATTGAATTTTTGGCGATGAAGCTCCATCTAGAATTCGCCAAAAATTCAATTAAGTTCATCGAGCGCACTGTTATTGGGTAAATCCCCGTCGAAAGTTGTACAAAATAATCGCACGAAAATGTAGACGATTTAATTTTATTTTTTGGGCGAAATGAATTTTTTAAGTTACTGTAAACAACACAAATAGCGCTCGTATGTCAAAACGTTCTGAGTACGTATAACCTCAAAAATGTCAAGCTTTACCCATAGAGCTGTCAGTTGGCAGATTGCAACACAAGGGTTGTCCAATCCCGAAATATAAAAGAAAAAAAAAACGAACCTCATGAAGGTCGTCCAAAATCAGTTGTTGTTCCAAAAACCATTGATGCTGTGGCATTAGAAAATCGTCTTGTGACCTATCGTGAGATAGGGCATTAGTGGTACCAGCACACATTCAATATTGTATGGACATTTGACCGTCAAAAAAATGAATTCACGTAGGATCCCACACCATTTGTTAATCGCTCAAAAATCGCTCGTGCCGATTGGTAGAAAGAAATGCTCCAAAAATACGATCGCGGTGCTTCGAAACACGTCTATGACATCTTCGCAGGCGATGAATCGTGGATTTACTCGTATGAGCCCGAAACAGCAGTCTGTATGTATGGGTGTTTCAAGACGAGCCAAATCCAACAAAAGTTGCTTGCGCACTAAGCACTTCCAAGCAAATGATCGTCTGTTTTTCGGAAAACTGGACATGTTGCAATCGTACCACTCGAACAACGCAGAACAGTCAATTCTGGGTGCTACACAACCATTTGTTTGACAAGAAATCAGGAAAGCCAAACGCCGAAGACGGATCACACTTCACCACGACAATGCGGGCTCTCACACATCGGCTCAAATAACTGAATTTTGAGCACTCAAAACATGGATTGGATGAGTCATCCGCCGTATAGTCCTGACTCTTTTTTATTGCCGCAGGTAAAAAATAAAATGAGAGGCCAACGTTTTTCGAGACCTAAAGAAGCGGTTGATACGTTCAGAATGCATGTTTTGGAGATATCTCAATCGGAGTGGCTTCGACATTTGGTTCAAACGCATGCAAAGGTGCACAGATCTTAATGGGAAATAATTTGAAAAACAATTAAGCGATTTTTATTGATTAATATTTTTTTGATGCACTCTAATCCCGAAATATAAAAGGCAACCCTCGTATATATTCTTTTTCAATTCCATTTTGCAATTTTTTATATAAATTCAGTTTTTTTTTGAAATTTAGATTTCTTCATCAAATATCGATTTACGATTTGTTTAATAAAACTCGATATAAAGACGTTTCGATCAAATCAATACATCGATATTTTGGTAAGAATTTGAGTTTTCAATTTTTTTTAGAAAAATTCGATTAACGTTTTTTTTTTCATAGAAAATTCGATTTATCAAATTTTTACTAAACTTTTTTTTTGAAAAAAAAAAAAAATTTAGCTAATTTTTGACAAATATTCAGTTTATCGATTTTTCAATTTAAACTCGATTATCGATTTTTTGCATAAAAATTAGTGTAATCGATTTTTCATAAAAATTGATCCAGTTTTTTGTAAAATCTTATCAATGTTTTGTTAAAAACTCAAAGTCGGCGTTAAATTCGGCCGGGCCGAACTTTGGATACCGACCACCTCGGGTATATACGTAAACCACCTTTTGTCAAATTCCGGTGGAAAATTCATACCTTATGCCCCATAGCAGCTATATCGAAACATATTCCGATTTGGACCAACTACTAATAAGTACAATTCAAAAACAAGCCAAAAACCTTATATCGAGAGATTGGTCTATATGGCAGCTATATCCAAATCTGGACCGATCTGAGTCAAATTGAAGATGAATGTCGAAGGGCCCAACACAACTCACTGTCCCAAATTTCGGCGACATCGGACAATAAATGCGCCTTTAATGGGCCCAAAACCTTAAGTCGAGAAATCGGTCTATATGGCAGCTACATCCAAATCTGAACCGATCTGGACCAAATTGATGAAATACGTCGAGTGGCTTAACACAACTCATTGTCCGAAATTTCAGCAAAATCTGATAATATATTCGCCTATTATGGGCTCGAAACCTTAAATCGAGAGATCGGTCTATATGGCAGCTATATCCAAATCTGAACCAATCTGAGCCAAATTAAAGAAGGATGTCGAAGATCCTAACACAACTCACTGTCCCAAATTTCGGCGACATCGGATAATAAATACGCCTTTTATGGGCCCAAAACCTTAAATCGAAAGATCGGTCTATATGGCAGCTATATCCAAATCTGGACCGATCTGTACCATATTGCAGAATTACGTCGAGGGGATTAACTTTACTCATTGTCCCAAACTTCGACGACATCGGACCACAAATGCGCCTTTTATGGACCCAAAACCTTAAATCAAAAGATCGGTCTATATGGCAGCTATGTCCAAATCTGGAGCGATCTGTGCCATATTTCAGAAGTAAGTCGAGGGGCTTAACCCAAATTTCAGCGAAATTGGATAATAAATGTGACTTTTATGCGCTCAAAACCTTAAATCTAAAGATCTGCTTACATGGCAGCTATATCCAAATCTGGACCGACCTGTGCCATATTGCAAAAGTATGTCGAGGGGCTTAACTTAACTCACTGTGCCAAATTTCAGCAAAATCGGATAATAAATGTAGCTCATATGGGCCTAAGACCCTTAATCGTCGGATCGGTCTATATGGGGGCTATGTCAAGATATAGTCCGATATAGCCCATATTCGAACTTTACCAAACTTGTTGGAGAGTTAGACCAAAATTTTTAAATTACGCTATATCGGGCGGTATTTTTGTATGAAAATTGGACCAAGGTTTTCCAGGGATCCTGGTAATAATTTATATATATATATATAAATTATTTTTTAATCCGATATAAATTCGGTTTTTTGAAAATCGATTTTTATACCCTCCACCATAAGATGGGGGGTATACTAATTTCGTCATTCTGTTTGTAACTACTCGAAATATTCGTCTGAGACCCTATAAAGTATATATATTCTTGATCGTCGTGAAATTTTATGTCGATCTAGCCATGTCCGTCCGTCCGTCTGTCTGTCGAAAGCACGCTAACTTCCGAAGGAGTAAAGCTAGCCGCTTCAAATTTTGCACAAATACTTCTTATTAGTGTAGGTCGGTTGGTATTGTAAATGGGCCATATCGGTCCATGTTTTGATATAGCTGCCATAATTTTGCACGACGTGTTTTGTTATGATATCCAACATTTGTGCCAAGTATGGTTCAAATCGGTTCATAATCTGATATAGCTGCCATATAAACCGATCTTGGGTCTTGACTTCCTGAGCCTCTGGAGTACGCAATTCTTATCCGATTGGAATGAAATTTTGCACGACGTGTTTTGTTATGATATTCAACATTTGTGAAAAGTATGGTTCAAATCGGTTCATAACCTGATATAGCTGCAATATAAACCGATCTTGGGTCTTGACTTCTTGAGCTTCTAGAGTGCGCAATTCTTATCCGATTTGAATGAAATTTTGCACGACGTGTTTTGCTACGATATCCAATAACTGTGCCAAGTATGGTTCACATCGGTTCATAACCTGATATAGCTGCAATATAAACCGATCTTGGGTCTTGACTTCTTGAGCCTCTAGAGTGCGCAATTCTTATCCGATTGGAATGAAATTTTGCACTACGTGTTTTGTTATGATATCCAATAACTGTGCCAAGTGTGGTTCAAATCGGTCTATAACCTGGTATAGCTGTCATATGAACCGATCTTGGGTCTTGACTTCTTGAGCCTCTAGAGGGCGCAATTCTCATCCGACTAGACTGAAATTTTGCACATAGTGTTTTAGTATCACTTCTAACAACTGTGCTAAGTATGGTTCAATTCGGGCCATTACCTGGTATAGCTGTCATATAAACCGATCTTGGGTCTTGACTTCTTGGGCCTCTAGAGAGCGAAATTCTGATGATTTGCCTGAAATTTTGTACGACGGATCCTCTCATGAC
Source organism: Stomoxys calcitrans (assembly GCF_963082655.1). Taxonomy (NCBI): domain Eukaryota; kingdom Metazoa; phylum Arthropoda; class Insecta; order Diptera; family Muscidae; genus Stomoxys; species Stomoxys calcitrans. The sequence continues at coordinate 233,704,977 of NC_081552.1, read as the reverse complement.
CATCAACATACGTGTTTATTATGGTCTGACTCGGTCTATAGCCCGATACAGCTCCCATATAAATCGATCTCTCTATTTTACTTTTTGAGCCCCCAAAGGGCGCAATTCTTATTCGAATTGGCTGACATTTTACACAGGTCTCCAACATATAATTTAATTGTGGTCTAAACCGGATCATATCTTGATATCGCTCTAATAGCAGGTTTTTTCTTTCTTTCTTTTCTTATATCATTTTTTGCCTAAGAAGAGATGCCGGGAAAAGAACTGACAAATACGCTCCATGGTGGAGGGTATATAAGATTCGGCCCGGCCGAACTTAGCACGCTTTTACTTGTTTCATTAAAAATCAATTTAAACATATTTTGATTGAATCGATTCATCGATATTTTGGTAAAAATCTGAGTTTTCAATTTTTTTTACAAAAAATCAATTAATGATTTGGTATTGAAAATTTGATTTATCAATTTATTGACAATTTAAAAAAAAAAAAACAAAAAAAAAACATTTTAGCTTACTTTTGACAAAAATTCAGTTTATCGATTTTTTTTTACAAAAAATAGTGTAATCGATTTGTTATAAAAATTGATGCACCTTTTGAAAACAACTTATCGATATTTTGTTTAAAATTAAAATTCGATTTTTCGATTTCTTGATATTCTTATATATAGATCATTATTGATAATTTTTGCCAGGAGACTTTCCTACTGCTGTGGATCGGAGGCTAAGCCGAGTAATCCTAGATCCAACATCCTGGAAGTATTTTAAGTATATATGTCAAATTTCAAAACTCTTTGCTGAATATAGCTACGTTTCGGGTAAATATTGCGAACCCTTCATCTTTAACCAAAGGTTCTCGTTTTCTTTATATACCTATTTGCAATAGTCTCCATTCGCATCACTCATTCTCTATCAATGTCTATAAATATCCATTAAATCATTAAACATTTTAAAATCTTAACCACATTTCAAGAAAAGCAAATAAAGACAATTAAACATTCGATACAAAAACAAACGTCACTCTCATTCAATGCTTATCAGCAGTCAATTAATAACAGCACAAGAACATCTTCTGGGTAAAGACAAAGACTACAAAACAAGGAAGAAAAAAAAAGAAACACTGACATACCTTAGCTGTTGAATTTGGTGATTTCGTTTAACTATTCACCACCTCCTGCCTGGCTGATGACTCTGATTTTGGCTAACCGAGAGTGAAAAACCAGCAGAATAGGAAGAAGAAGAAGAGAAATCCCAAAAACTTAAAGATGGGTGAAATTGATTAACTCCAAAATGGAGAAGCAGAAGCTGAGTTGTCTTGGCTCTTTGGTGGCAGGCTGCTTAACTCGTTGTTGCTTGTTGATGATAGTTGCGGTGGGTTGGTTAGTTGGTTGTTTGGCTTGTTGTTGTTGTTGTTGTTGATGGGTTGACGATGCGCTATTTTAAGACATGAAAGAAAAGTAGCTAAAATCAAGTTACCGCCATACGCCAATCTGCGTGTGTTTATCCGTAAACAACATTCATAGCTACTTTGAATGTTCTTCTTGGCTTTTTTCCGCAAAGGTGGTGAAATCTTTGTCTGCTTCAAAGCATTTCACTTTACACACAGCCGATCCGCATAACATTGGCTTTGTCGCTGTTGTTGTTGGGAACTTGATTGTATTAGACAGACTTTAAATGGCTATCGAGCCAAAGAATCCACCATGAAGAAAGAAAAAGCTGGCGACAAAACTCTCAAGAATTATAGGTGGGTAAGCAGAAAAAAAAAGAAATCAAAAACACTTTTTCTAGGTTGTGCTGTTGTTGTTGTTGTTGTCGAGATCACTGACTCGGTGGAATCCCACCTTAAAAACACACACTTTGGAATTTGCACGCACGCACTAACACTTTGGCAAGGATTGCTGATGTTTTACAAATCTTCACTTAAACTTCACTCACTCATACACCTAAACACGAATATGAACTCTTGAATTTGGTATGCAGATGAGTATGGAATTTATGAACTCTCCATTTTTTTTCTTCTCCCTGTGAAACAATTTCTTTTTCTGTTATGTTATTTGTTATTTATTTTAATGTATTCAGTATTCCACTTTAAATGCTAAAATTAGGTTCCCATTAAGGGGGTTTTGTTGCATTTGGCGGCAATCACCTCAATTTGTTTTGGTGGTTTTGTTTTGACTTAATTAGCATGTAAAACTATTTTAATTCGTTCCAAATTCTGTGGCTATGTTTGCTTTAAACGACCGATGGTGATGATGCTCCATCGCAAACTTCGTAAAATCGTAAAACGTTTCAAAACATCCGCATCCGTTAACTCGCACACGAAACAATCAAAAGAAAACTGACTTCAACGAAATTCCAAGAGTACGACTAAAGCTAAACTTCAGCAGCGCAACCAACTTACACACCACACACACACACAGCCAGTCATTCGTTTGTTGCTCATCATCAAGTCTACGCTTTGGCTCTGCCAGTTTCACACAATAGCAACAACAACAACAACACATGCATTTAACTTAAAAACGTCTAAAAGACAGCGCAAATTCGTACAACGAAATTCATTGGGTTCGAACTACTCAGGAGAGCGCTGCAATGCAGTCTCCTTCTCTCATACTCTCGCAAACAGAGACGACTTCATGGTTGTTAACAACACAAGCTTATAGCAGACAACAGCAGTGGTAAACAATAACAACAAAACCCGTTGTTTGAGAACTCTTATCAATTTGTTTGTTGTTGGGGTGGTGTAATCAGTTAAGGATAATAAGTGGAGATGTTATGGAATAAAGTAAACATTGTGATAAATAGCGAATGAGTGGAAGAATGAAAAAAAATCTGCTAAATCGAAAGTCTGGAAATGTTGTGTTATGGAAAAGAGTACAAATTTGTGATAAACAGCGAATAATTGAGAGAATGGAAACACTGCAAAATTTATAAATCAATCTTTCTCAAAATACTGCATTAAGAACCACTATCACTAATATTTACAAGCATTAAATTTCTCATTGTACTAGGATATCATGAAGTTAATAAATAAATAAAAAAATAAATTGTGGAATGGCGTTCCACAGTGCTGCGCTTATTTGGGGAGAAGTTTTTACATATCAAAGAACCTCACAAATGTCGGCAGCATAAGGAGGATATAACAAACGCTGAAAAATTTGTATGGTCGTCCTGGCAGGATTTGAACCCAGGCTTTCAGCGTTAAAGGCCGACATACTAACCTCTGCGCTACGGTGGCCTCTAAAGTTCGAATTGGAATGTAAAACTTAAAGCCAAATATCAGAAGAACTGCCCCGCTCTCAAATTTTATATGAGATTCGTACTCTTCTCTTTAATACATTTCATTTAAGATAAGGTTTGACAGAGCCTTTTAAACCTAAACAGCTTTATGGGCGATCAAAGTAGTTTGCTAAATTCTCGGTTTCGTCACCAGATTTAACCTCAAATTAGTAACCTGTATTTGTTTTGGACCAGACCACTTTCCTAGGATACCTTTGCATCCAGGAACAGGCCCATGAAAAATTTGCTACTAATCTACGTATCTACTGAATATGAGGCCACAATGGCACAGAAATTAGCATGTCGTCCCTAGGGGTTCGAATACTGCCGAAAACATTAGAACACCCCTCAGCAATGCTGGAAACCTTTGTACCCATGTACTGAACAACGAAAAACGTATCTACTTAGTAGTGCCTTAGTATATGTCGTTCGGGCTCAGCTTCAATCATACAGCACTTATTGATATGGAAGAAGTCTCTCGGCAATCCTTTTCTGGAATGTTTTGTCGTGCAGCTTAAAACTCGTTTTTTGTACGACTCAAAGAAATAATCAGGGCAAAGATGGGCATATCGAGCAAAAGTGAATGGATTCTAAATATAGATTGCTTCCACAATTGTTTCGTTTGGATTAACAAAAATATTACCTCACAAATGCAGCCAGCATTAGTAAGGGGATAACCACCGCAAACAATTTTTCAGATGTTCACGCCGAAGTTTGAACACGGGCGTTCGGCGTCATAAGCCGACATGCTAACCTCTGTGTCACGGTGGCCTCTCCCAATCTCTTTCAATGTAGGCGTTTAAATATTGAGAAACAAGCGTGAGTGACATTCTATTGGGTTGCCCAAAAAGTAATTGCGGATTTTTCATATAGTCGGCGTTGACAAATTTTTTCACAGCTTGTGACTCTGTAATTGCATTCTTTCTTCTGTCAGTTATCAGCTGTTACTTTTAGCTTGCTTTAGAAAAAAAATGTAAAAAAAGTATATTTGATTAAAGTTCATTCTAAGTTTTATTAAAAATGCATTTACTTTCTTTTAAAAAATCCGCAATTACTTTTTGGACAACCCAATACTTAGGTAAGGACATGTTCAATATTGTATTTGTCCATTCCGTAGTCATTATCCCTGGAAACATTTTTCAATTTTCCTATCCTTCATAAACATTTTGTTTAGATCTCCTCACTTCTTCACACAGGCGTTCCCTCATACCTTCTCAACTACTTATTTGATATCGACTCTAGAGTTATTTCGATCTATTTGGACAGGCTTAATTATCGCTTTATCATATTATGTTTTTCCTGAATTATTATACCAAAACAATACATCGACTACGCCTTTATTGTTGATGGCAACCTTATATTGTATACACACACACACACATACATTGGCATTCGTAATAATAATAATATCAAACTCAAGTTGAACTTCTTCATGTAAACAAAAAGAATTGACTCTCCCTCTCAAAATCCAACAAAAAGACAACAACAACAAAAAACATACATACCTAAGCAGGGGGAAGCCTACCCCACCACAACTCGGTTTGAGTGTTGCTGCAAGTTCGAGTATTCACTTCACTCACTGCCCTTTCTAGCATTGGCTAATTTTAATATAGCATGACATGGTAAGGTGGGAGAGAGAGGTGGGAATTGGGGTTTTAATTTTTCTATGCCTCCAACAATTGTAAGGCATTGTGTGTGTGTGTGAATGTGTGGCGTGTGCATGGCACTCGTTGAAGTCGAAGATGTTGGTCTGAACATCTTGAAATTCTTAAGAATTGCAAGGCAATTTCGTTTTGGTTTTGTCGCCGTGAAATGTGCAAGTGCCAGTAGTGAGTGGTCTGGGCATAAGTAAACGCAGTGCAGCACAGCTCAGCTCAGCTCTAACAACCCACAATTACTTCTTTTGTGTGCCTTGTATACACAGCCCCCTTGTGTCTGTCTTTTACAATTATTTGAAGTTGAGTATCTGTTTTTAGACTTGTGCTCTGCTTTCTCTGCAAAAAAAGACAAATGGATTGTTGTTCTTCTATCGTGCACAAACACAATGCATGCATGCATTTAAGCTGTAAACGATAGAGGGGGCTTACATTTGCCTAGTGGCTCTTCTTTTCTCTATTAATGGTTCTTTCTGTTTAATCCATTTCTTTGTTTTTAATTTTAGGTTTCGAACTAACATTTCATGGTTTAAGAATGCATTCCTTCATGCCCGGTTAGATGTAGTCTTGGAGCCATTATTATAGAGGTATTTTTTGTTGTTGCTATTTCCTATGACGAAAGCAGAGAGAAAGAGAGAGAGGAGAGAGTGGGGATAACTAAATGAGGCCTTGCGGCAATATTCATGGGTTTCAGTTCATTATTTAAACTCTTAACTGTTTGTAATTTGTTAGCACTAATCTTTAATTTTAATTTAGTTCCTCTTCAATGCCTGGAGAGTAATGGGATATGTGGTGAGAAATGCAATAGCTATGAGGGGGAGGAAGAGAGTGAAAGAACAATGCATGGGAATGAATGCAAGTGCTGTAATTGTGTCACTTAACATCTCCTTGTAAGGCAGTCTAAGTGATAATTGGATGATATTTTTTCTGTTTGTTGCGCTGTTAGTCATTTAATTGGCAAGAATGTTTTTGTACTGGAGCATAAAATAGGTGTCTCTTTATATGAGAACACCTTAATACTCCAATTAGAGTGTGGGGGAGGGTCAAATAAAACCTTGCGGCTACATATATGGTTTTAAGTTCGTAATTTAAACTCATAACTGTTCGTAATTTATTGGCATTTGTCTTCTAATTTGAAAATATAGTTCCCCAACAATATCTAGAGAGTAATGAGACATGCTGTAAAAAACTTGTCGTTGGAACTTTGTGAGGGGGAGAGTGAGAGAGAGAGAGAGAGAGAGAGCTAGGTTAAGAACAAATGATGAGAACGAATGCAATGAATGGTGTAATAGTGACACCAAAGATAAAGATAATTGTAAGTCAGATCAGGTTATAATTGAATTAAGTTTTATGTCATGTTAATGAAAGGTGCGGAGGAAGAAATCATTTGAACTCAAGATCACAATGGCATCTTACCAATATGCAGCGGAAATGCAAAGAGATACACATGAGTGCAACTAATGGGTGAGTTCTTAGCTGTTATCATTTTGGCAATACTGGTTTCAACAGCTCATGCACGCTTCGTGTTTTGTTTCACTGTCAAATATCTTCATTTTAGTCTATAATTTAACCATGAATCGCCTTACAAGCGAACAACGCTAGCAAATTATGCGTGCTCTGTTAAGAAAGTTCATCGCGCGCTTCTCTTTCTGTGACGAAGCTCATTTTTGGTTCAATGGGTACGTAAATAAGTCGAAATGTCGAGTTGGAGTGAAGATCAGCCAGAAGTATTGCAAGAGCTACCAATGCATCCAGAAAAAGTCACAGTTTGGTGCGGTTTATGGGCTGGTGGCAACATTGGACCGTAATTATTCAAAGATAATGCGAATCTTAACGTAACTGTGAATGGTGAGCGCTATCTTGAAATGATATCCAACTTTTTTTTTGCCCAAAATGCAAAAGTTTGACTTGCATGATAAGTGGTTTCAACAAGACGATACCACACAGCACGCGTCGCAATGGACTTATTGAGAGGCGAGTTCGGTGAACATTTTATTTCACGTTCGGGACCTGCCGATTGGCCGCCTGGATCGTGCGATTTAACGCCTTTAGACTTGGATCGGGCTGAGTTTTCAACAGTAGGTTGACTTTTGAAAGGCCGTCCACCAGACCACAACACCATATTACACTGAAGTTAAATTTTCCTACAAAACATCCAGGTATTTTGTGCTTTCAGTAAATCGAACATTCTCTCCTCCCAAAGAGACACATGCCACTGTGGACAATTTGTATCTCCTGGTGAAAAGAACCATTTCCGTATTAGACGAATTAACGTCTAGACCACTTTCGGCAGCCCACTTCGCCACTAAAAGTGTTGGGAAAATTTCTCTTAACCGTCAACACGGGACAAATGTGGACAAATGACAGTCTGGGCAGGTGGATGCCACAACTTATCCCCGATGTACGGATTTGGAGAGATAGGAAAAACGGTGTCGCACAGTGTCATAGAACCAAAAAAAAACAAACTAATAAAAAATATGCAGTGTAAGAACGGGTAAAAATATCTTTTTGAAATTTGCAATGGTTAGAGCTGAGGTCACATGCGACACCACTAGCACTTTTCAAGGTCTTAGGTTGTTCGGGCGCTTTTTGGCAGGCGCCTAATGTTGGTCACCTCGGTATTTCGAAATGCTTCTTATAAAAGCAGGTAGGTTGTGATTGTAAATGGGCTAAATCGGTACATGTTTTGGTATAGCTGCCATATAAACCGCTAACAAATCGGTTCATAACCTGATATAGCTCCTATATAAACCGACTTCTTGAGCCGCTAGAGGCACAATTATTATTCGATTTGGCTGAAATTAAGTGTTTTGGTTTGACCATCAATAACTGTGTCAAGTATGGTTCAAATTGGATCATAAACTGATATAGTTCCCATATAAACAGATCTTATTATCCGATTTGGCTGCAATTTTGCATGAAATGTTTTGGTTTCAACCATCAACCACTGTGCCACGTAGGACCCAAATCGGATTAACCGATTTCGGATTTTGACTTCTTGAGTCGCTAAAGGGTGCAATTATTATCCGATTTTGCATGAAGTGTTTTATTTTGACCATTAACAAGTTTGTCAAGTATGGCCCAAATCGGTTCATAACCTGATATAGCTCCCATATAAACCGATTGCGGATCTTGAATTCTTGAGCCACTAGAGGGCGCAATTATTATCCCATTTACTCTGAAAGTTAGCATGAAGTGATCCGGTTTGACCAACACCAACTGTGCCAAGTATGATTCAAATCGGTTCATAACCGTATATAGCTCCCATATAATCCGATCTCGAATTTTGACTTCGTGAGCTGCTAGAGGACGCAGGTATTATCCGATTTGGCTTCATACACCTACATGGAATGGAAAATAAGGAACTAATGTAGAATAGTTGCAGACTCTTTTGAGCCATACTTAATATACATATAAGACGTCGAAGTCCAAAATTTCAGCCAAATCGTATAAGAATTGTGTCCTCTATCATCAGATCATAATCTAACATCTATACGAATGAGTGTTTTCAGTATCAATATTAAGCATACGTTCGAAGTCAACATAATTTGAAAAAAACGTTGTATTATAAATACCTGTAAGGAAAGGCAAAAGACGGGAGGAGACGACTATATAGTATCTTACACCATCGAGTCTACGTACTACTTTTAATACATAGAACCTATGTCGAAATATAGTCAGACTTTAATTTTGCATACCTATTGAAAGATTTTCATATGATAGGACCTAAATTGTGAACACAGCAACCTGGGAGCTATGTCTTAATCTGAACAGATTTTGTTTGAAATTGTTCAGAGAATGTATGGATAGACAGACGGACATAGCTACATCGAATCAGGAAGCGATTCTAAGCCGATTGGTGTACTTATCAATGGATCTAGCTCTTCTCCTTTTTAGCGTTGCAAACAAATGCACCAAGTTATAATACCCTGTACCACAAGCGGTGGTGTAGGGTATGAAAAATTTATGTTTGTATGACTTTTAACCTCTGCATTGGGTAATAAAATTAACACAGTCCTTAAAACAAAAATAAAGACACCCACATTAACATTGACAAATCCTACATGTCACAATAAAACTATACTACAAAGAAATAAAAATTAAGAACATTCAAATTTATTAGCTAATAATGCCCTGTCATGTTCTCAAGTATTAAAATTTAATGCCATATGGGCACCCTTTGAAACAAAAAATAGAATCTCAAAAGTTTACATCCAATGAATGTTACAATAAATTCATTCCTTTGCCGCCAAACTGTTAGTCCGCATTCATTTGAACCATCGACCAACCAGCCAACCAACTCAAGTCATATAACAAATTCTTTTATAACAAAAACAAAGCAAACGAAAAAGACATTATGAAGCATCATAAACAAGCGGATTTACAGAATGAACACAAGGAGTAACAGCAGACGCAGCGCAGCAGCAACAAAAACAACAACGAAAACTAGAATGAAACCCATAGCAGCATCGTCATCGTCATCATCAACAACAGCCTGCTAGTCATTAGTGAAGAGGCATCACAATACCAACAACATAACTCGGGTGTGTTTTAATTTTGACCAATGCAACAACAACAATACGTATAAGTCTATACATCATTCGATGTACTTGCATGGTTGTGTTTCTTGCCCTCCCCCTACTGAAAAGACAAGAGATGTGAATGATCAATAAATCTCCCGCTCAATAGAGATTCGTCTTTTACCTTTCTTACCGGACGGACGTGTTTCTGGTTGCTGCGACAAAAACAAACATACATCACTGTTGGAGGCGTTTTGTTGTAAGTGGATGGTTGTTGTATTGGAGCTGGATTCCTCAGGAACACCCCTTCACTCAATTATAGACGTAAACGGCGGTGAGTGACACGCAATTTACAAATTAACTTCGTTTTAAATTAAGCCCAAAGGCAATAAATTAATATAAAATCCACTGGAAGGAACAACAGAGACAAATATCACGGTCTGTCAGCAGTATACTTTGTCAATAAATTTGACGGTATCAGCTGTTCTCTTCTACCCAAATACTGGCTACGAGTTGCATTTACCCAACACCTTATTTAACAGGGTTGCATCTGAAAGTAGTTGTCGAGATCTATATCGGTTGGATAATGTAGTATAAATGGTGTGTGTCCTTGCTATACACTAGTACTGAATTATCGACGTGAGTCACCCGGTGTTAGATCAAATACACTATGAATACAGGGTCATTAACCCCCCGCAACAGCATTGGCTCTTTCCGCTTGAACAAATTACAAGAACTAGAAAAGATAAACGCCGAACTGTCTGAAAGGAATGAAAGATATGAAAGGCTTTGTGGTCAACTCCAAAGAGATGTTGAATCTTTAAAGTTCAAACTCAACAAGCAAACTGAATCATTTGAGACAGATGAAGAAGAGCTCCAACAAGAAATAGGTCGTTTCGATTCTCAACCTCCAAATTCTTCCGAAAACTGCAACAGTGCAGTAGCTTCGCCCTACGAATGGCAAACAGTCAGACGAAACAAGCGAGCAAACGAAAGCCCAGAGCATGTTATTAATAATAACACCAAAAAACAAGCCACTACCCAAAAATATTGGTTGAGTAAGACTCCTCAAACTGCCAACCAATATGCGGATCTGGATAATGACGACGGGTCTCAACCCAACTCTAATCCGCCTCAAATTCTTTACAAACCTCCGCCTATATTTGTTGAGAAGGTTGCTAACATACAACCTTTAATATCCATGCTAAAACAAACTGTTCCAAACCAATTTGAAATAAAAACCCTGCGAAATGAACAGGTCAAGATAATGCCAAAAGACCACGAAACTTATAAAAAAATTATTGGTGAACTAGAAAAGAAAAACACTGAGTTCTTTACTTACAAACCAAAATCTGAAAGGGGATTTAAAGTAATCTTGCGAAATATGCACTCAACAGCAAATATAGACGACTTGAAAAACGAGCTCTCCCAACTTGGACATGAAGTCAAAAATATATGGAATATAAGAAGTCGTTATACAAAGGTTCCGCTTCCTCTGTTTGAGGTCGAATTGAGCACCAAGCCCAACAATAAAGATATATATTCCGTAACAAAACTTATGTCATGCGTTATTAGATTTGAGCCTCCGCGTCCTAAGAAAATAGTCCCTCAATGCTCAAACTGTCAACAATACGGCCATACAAAGTCATATTGCAAGAAAAAATCAGTCTGCATTAAGTGTGCTGGACACCATGAATCAAAATCATGCGAACGCAAAAACTGGGCAGACGAGGTAAAGTGCGCCTTATGTAATGGTAATCACCCAGCAAATTATAAAGGATGTTCAATTTATAAGCAAATTTACTCCCAACATTACCCCTCTCTTAGAAACACGAGAGAGAGTCAACAGCCTGAAACCCGAACTTTGACGACGAACCCCACATATTCAAGCGCTGCTAGAAGAACAGATTTTCCGCAAACCTCACAACAAAACACCCAAATTAAGCCACAAAATCTTCAAACGGATCGAAGTCCGCAAGTATCCGAAATACATGAAATGTTAAGCAATTTAGGAACACTTATGCAGCAGATGACAAGCCTTCTTATGAGTCTAACTTCAAAATTAACACAAATCTAATAATGAACTTTCTTAATATAGTGTTCTGGAATGCCAACGGTCTGGCACAACATACCTTAGAAGTGAAAAACTTTTTGTCTTCTAATCAAATAGACATACTTCTTGTGTCAGAGACACATTTTACCAGCAAGCATCACTTTTGTATCCCCCAATACGATTTTTACCACGTTATGCACCCATCTGGAATGGCACGTGGTGGTTCAGGAATCTTGATAAAGCAATCCATTAAGCATCACCAAGGAACCCACTACAGCTCCGATATAATTCAGGCAACAAACATCATAGTAGAAAGCATGCAAGGACCTTTAACAGTGTCATCAATCTATAGTCCACCAAAACATACCATCAAAAAAGAAAATTATATTAATTTCTTTAAGACATTAGGAAGCAAATTCATAGCTTGTGGAGACTACAATGCCAAGCACACAATATGGGGATCACGTCTTAATACGCCGAAAGGCCGACAGTTATACTGGGCTATAAAAGAACTTAATCTTCGGGTTATTTCACCATATTCTCCAACATATTGGCCGTCAGATCTGAATAAAACCCCAGATCTTATAGATTTCTGCGTTTCCAAAGGGATTTCGGCTGGCTCCGAAAAATGTTTTTCAAGCCACGATCTGTCTTCTGATCACACACCAGTCTTTCTATCATTGCACGCACAGCATATACCCCAAGATCAAAAATGTAAACTTCACAATAATAAGACTAACTGGCATTATTTTCGTTACCTAGTCAGCAAAACATTACATCAAAATTTACCTTTAAAATCAGATCAAGACATTTCTTACGCCGTAGACCACCTAGTGCAAACTATACAGAGCGCTTCATGGAACTCTACACCCAAGAAAAGTTTCATAGAATCATACAAATACCCTGCCTTTATACAGAGAAAAGTTAAAGAAAAGCGCAAGGCGAAAAAACGTTGGCAAAAAACAAAATCACCAGAGAACAAACGAAAACTTAATAAAGCAACTGCAGATTTGCAAAAGTTATTAAAATGCGTAGATAATAACCATATTGAACAAGAAATCCAAAATCTTGGGCCAACAAAGTCAACAGACTATTCTCTATGGAAAATCACGAAAAAACTCAAAAATGAGCCAAAAATCAATTACCCAATTCGAAAGTCTGGTAACTCGTGGACAAAAAGCAACTTAGAAAAAGCCTACACATTTGCCAATCATTTATACGATGTTTTCACCCCAAATAGCTCGGAAGAACCGCCCAAATGCTTGGAAACTTTCTTAAATGAACCTCATCAGCTTGACCTGCCAATAAAGAAAATTTCAAAAGCCGAAGTCTCACATGCAATAAAGATTCTAAAACCTGGTAAGGCTCCTGGCTATGACTTAATAACCCCTAAAATACTCAAAGAACTCCCTAAAGAAGGTACTGACTTCACTACGTTCATATTCAATGCCTGTTTAAAGCGCTGCTTCATTCCGCCCCAATGGAAAGTTGCCCAAGTCACAATGATCCAGAAACCTGGAAAACCATCCGATCAAGTCAAATCATATCGACCAATAAGCCTACTGCCAATAATTTCAAAGGTATTCGAATCTCTATTTCTTAAGAGATTAATGCCAATAATTGAGGAAAATAACTTGATACCAAATCATCAATTCGGATTTAGAAAGAATCACGGGACTACTGAACAAATCCACAGATTAGTGGAAACCATAAATTCTGCATTTGAATCAAAGCAGTACTGTACTTCCGCATTTTTAGACATCTCGCAAGCCTTTGACAAGGTATGGCATGAGGGTCTTCTCTACAAGGCAAGGAAACTTCTTCCAATAAATTACTATCTATTAATTAAATCATATATTCAAAAAAGAATGTTCTTCGTCCAAGAGGCCGATGAAATGAGTGATTTAAAATCTGTCAGAGCTGGGGTACCACAGGGGAGTGTGATGGGCCCAATCTTATATATCTTGTTCACATCTGATCTACCACAGACAGAGAACGCAGTGGTGGGTACATTCGCTGATGACACCGCTGTGCTAGCTGTTAATAAAAATCCACAAATAGCAAGCAATATGCTTCAAACCTACCTAAATACTTTGTGCGAGTGGCTGAAACACTGGCGTATAAAACCAAATGAAACTAAGTCTATACACGTAACATTCACACTTAACCACGGAAACTGCCCTCCAGTTCAAATGAATGAAGTCCAACTCCCGCAGGCGAATGAGGCGAAATATCTGGGACTATACTTGGACAAGAAACTAACTTGGAAAACGCACATAAAAATAAAAAGAAAAGCTTGTGATATACAACTACAAAAAATGAATTTTCTGATTGGACCAAATTCCAAGTTATCCTTAGAAAATAAGATACTTATATACAAATGCATTATAAAACCAATCTGGACATACGGTATCCAGCTATGGGGAACCGCTTCACATACAACAATCAAACTACTACAGCAACTACAATCAAAAACATTACGCAAAATTGCAGGTGCACCATACTACATAACTAATAAGCGACTACACGAGGAATTAAATATAAAAACTGTCCAGGAAGAAGTATTGTCACAACTCCAAAATTATAAATTGAGAATTCAACAACATCCAAACCCACTAGCAACAAACCTGATGAGGAACACTGAAACATTTAAGCGGCTCAAAAGAAAAGCACCGCAAGACCTACTGTAAATTTTTAACTCCACTTTAATGATGCATAAATAAATTTTATACGTGGGCCAACCACTGGGTTGGCACCATTAGTAATTAAAATATACAAAATAATGTCGATAATAATGTAAATATCTATACTAAGATAGAAAGCATTAATAAAAATGAATTAAAAAAAAAAAAAAAAAAAAAATAGAGATACGCACGTATACGTCAACTCGCATATGGTCTTGTACATAAGTAGGCGATGTTCTTGTTTTTGTAGCACATGTGAATGGGCAGAGTTGCCATAAGCAAACATTGCAAGGGACTATTGATTTTGATAAAAATATACAAAAACAAGTAAAAGCGTGCTAAATTCGGCCAAACCAATTTTTGGGTACCCACCATCATGGATTTCGCTAAAAAAGTATCCTTATTAACACAATACCAGACATGAACCAACTTAGGGGAGCGGTATTGAAAACAATTCAGGATTTTGTAAGAAGCACGAAATTCCTAACTTAAAATTTTCTTTTTAGAGGTTACTTTATAGTTTTTAGAGAGCGCAACAATCCGATTACTGGTTTATGTGTATGTCCATAGTGGCATGGGGCGGATTAATATCTGCACCTTCTTTTCAACCTAACCTAACCTAACTTAACTGAGTTTGTATTTGAATATTTTGGTCTCAAGAAGTCATATCGATACTTAGGGGGCATATATCACCATATTGACCAATAAGGATTGAAATTGGCATTGATGTTATATGTCATTAGATAGGTTTTTGGACCAATTTTTAGTCAAATCAGGTGAAAATTTAGGCGTATAAGAGCTGGATCGGTTTATATGAGGCCTACATCTGTTCATAGACCGATTCGGATCATACTCGGCATGGATATTGGAAGTCATAATAAAAGTCTTTGATCCAAGTTTCGGCCAAATTCGATGAAAATTGAGGCCTCTAGGGGCTCAAGGAGTCAAATACGAGGATCGATTTATATGAGGGCTATATCTGTTTATAGATCGATACGGATCATACTTGGCATGGATGTTGGTAGTCATAACTCAACTGTTTGTTACAAATTTCAGCCAAATCGGAAATCGGGGCATCGGTTTATATGGGGGCTATATCTGTTTATAGACCGATTCGGATCATACTTGGAAAGGATGTTGGAAGTCATAATTCAACTTGTTCCAAATTTCAGCCAATTCGGATGAAAACTGATGCTTCTACGGGCTCAAGATGTCCCTTATCGGTTTATATAGGGGCTATATCCAAATATGACCCGATATGGTCCATTTGCCCTACCCAACAACGTACATTAAATAGAAGTTCAAATTCACATTTGCCCATGAACATTCCACTAAGGAACAGGGGCAAATTTCTCACATATCATTGACGGCTGTCCGACTCAAATTAAGCTCAATCATAAGGTACCTCCTTTTTATAGCCAAGTCCGAACGGCGTGCCGCAGAGCTACACCTCTTATGGGGAGAAGTTATTACATGGCATGGTATCTCACAAATGTAGTCAGCATTTGGAGGGGAAAACCACCGCTGCAAAATTTTTTCTGATGTTCTTGCCAGGATTCGAATCCAGGCATTTGGCGTCGGTGGCCTCTCTGTCCATCCCTCTGTCCACGACCGCTGTCGTGGACAGAGGGATGGACAGACATGGCTAGATCGACTCAGAATGTCGAGACGATCCAGAAAATATATACTTTATGGGGTCGCAGGTCAATATTTCGAGGTGTTACAAACAGAATGACTAGATTAGTATACCCCCATCCTATGATGGTGGGTATAACAAGTAAAAGTGTGCTTAGTTCGTGCTAGGCTTTTGGAGCTATATCAGGTTACGGGCCAAAATTTGTCTGAATCTTGGGGACCATAGTAGAAGTCATGGTCCTTTAGCCAAATTGGATAAGAATTAGTCTACCCACCATCCCATGGTGATGGGTACAATTAATTCCTTTGAAATGGCAACTCTTTTACTTAACTAGCCGGATAATGTATCATTGCTACATTGAGGATGTTCACACATATGTTTGTATGTATGAAAGTCTGCGTTGGCCCATCCATCTTATCTGATCTCTTTCACATTGCGTACTCAATGCGTACGTACGTACAATGTTGCTGCAAAAAAGGCGCGGCTGTTGCAATTTCATATTCAATTTTGCTGACTTGCAATTATCTTCTCGCCGCTTGAAATTGAGTTTGGTCATTTATATTCGTAAGTGCTCCATTCATAATGACAATAAAGAAGATAATCATTATTCTTTATGATGATTATGTTCATCTCATTAGTTCTACTTCTTCTTCTTCTACTTGTCAGAGATCACTTGTCTCACTCTATGGCTAAATGGTCATATTTCACAACAGAGACTGGGCATTCATGAGAAAGAGCAAAGTTGATTGAAAAAACGCTATGTAGAGTTTTGCAATAACGACAGCAAGGGAAAATACACATATGTGTGTGTGTATGCATGTGTATATGTGTGTTCAAATGATGTTAGAAACACTTGAATGTGCATCTCTTTGATATATTCATATGGCAAATTAAAGTGGTAAAATTAATACTTGAACTGTCTTAAGCGAAATGCACTTACATACATACATATGTATGTACATATGGATGTTATACTTTTAACAATGCCATGGAGGTATGAGTGCGTGGCAAACCCTTTAATACAAGTCTGTGAGAGAGGCAGAGAGAGCCTGTATGATTTTTGATTAAAATTGGTTTTGTGAGAACAACAAAAGAGTTTCAGAGAGAGTTTTAGATAGATTTTCTTCCTGAGAATTTTGCATAAGTTCAAAGTCCACTCTGGGATTAATGAAGACATTCTTTTGTGCTTGAAATATGAAAAAAGTATTCTATAGGATGTATTTGGTGATATTCTTACATTAAGGTACTAAAAAGTACCAAAAAATGCGAAATGGTGCCTATGTGCCCAGCGCAAACAGAGAGGGCTAGGGTTATATTTTTGGGGGGTCAAAGAGTGTATCGAAAAAATAAGGTTTAGTGAAAAAAAAAATTTGGGAAAATGGCACCGGAAGTGGGAAAAATAGTATATTTAGTGCCGCAATTGGTACTATTTGGTACTTTCTTTGTATATTGAGCTAGAGCTCTGGCAACCCAATTTGGGCTACTATACAAGCTTCTGAAAATTTGTACTTTTAGGTACTAAAATAAGTACCAGAAATATACAAAATAGGTGAAATTTGGGTACTGGGCGGATGGATAGATCTAGAATTTTGAAATTTGACTTAAAAGGTATCTGCTGCAAAAAAATGAGGGTGAAATGTAACAACTAAAGTCTGCTAATTTCGACCGGACCGAATCTTGGGAACTCACCACCATGGATTCTGCTAAAAATTTATACAAATTAAATTTTGTTGAGTGGCAAAATTTTATTCTACATACCAAACTTCTGTCAACTGCCTCTAGTATGGTCTAAAAATGTTCAGAACATGATGTAGCTGCCCTATAAACCGATTTCGGATCTTGAATTATTCACCCTCTTGAGAGCGCAATTAATAACCGATTTGCCTAACATTTTGTGTGAAGTCTTTTCTTTTGACTGTCAACAACTATGCCAAGTATGATCCAAATTGGCTCATTACCTGATATAGCTCCCGTATAAAATGATTTCCTGATAATACTTCTTAAGCCTATGACGGCGCAAGTTTAATAAAAAAAGTTTGATATTTATTAAGAAAATTTTGGTAAAATTAGGTTTGAACCCTTTCTGACCTGAAAAAACTTCAACCGATTTGTATGAAATGTTCAGCAAGTGCTTATTTTTGTGCCATAGTTATGTGAAAAATATAAAAAAAATGTTGATCCCTGGATTCTGAGAAAAGGACATAACACGTTTGTGTAACTTAGGTTTTCGGTTTTTACACGTAAATAAATGTTTAGAGTATTTATGACATATTAAAGTCAGTTAGCACGATTGTGTACGGGGTGGTCTGAAAGGGTTAAAAGACTTTTTTTGTAATTTTTGTTTGTTAAGAATTTATTGATTTAAATTTTCTTCATATTTTATTTTCTATTTTTGTGAAAATTTTTAATTATTCTTACTTCGTTGGCCTCTTTCAACGAATTACTCATTGAAATCCCTCCATCTGAATTACTCATTGAAATCCTCTTCCATCTCGTTTGGCTTTTCTAAGCATTTGCAAAGAATGCGAAATAATTAATTTTATCGTTTAATTTCCTTTTCAAAACAAAGTAATCGCTAAGCAAATGTAAACAAACACACAATTTTTATACCTTTGCTTTCCTTTATTTTGGCCCTGGCCATTGCCAAGCAATGGAATGTGGTTTGGTATGTACTCACCCGCTTTTCCTCTCTCTCTCCCTCTCTCTCTCTCTCTCTGTCTAAATCTCGTTCGCAATGGCTTGTTTAATTTAGCCAATCTGCATTTGTTGATTTTTTGCGATATTCGGTTATGTTGCCGCGCACAACAGAACTATCGCAGTGGCTGAGCACAGTTTGAGAAGCATTGCTCTCATTTAACATTAACAGAGGAGACAAAACAAAGCAAACACTTTCAAACTGTGTTTAAAACATAAAGCTTAGCTCCCCTTCATTACAAGGTTGTATCAAACCTGGATGTTGTGTCAAACCATAAAACCTGTTCATTTGTGGTATTACCAATACAACTTGAGCTGAGTAAGAGTGCAACTTGTTATTAACGAGGAATTTCTGTTCGGTTTGTTTGTTTTTCTTTTTTGTTTTAGCCATTTTTCGTTCACTATCTTGGTTGTTGTTGTTGCCGTTGAAAAATGTAAACAAACCAATACAAGTTTGCAAAAGCCCATTCGGGTAAAAGTTAGTGACAGTCTGTCTTGTCTCTATTATGGCAATTTTAATTTAAACGAAGAGAAAAGCTTTGAGAAAGACATCTGGCAGGTTAGTTGGTTGGTTGGTTGGTTGAGTTGAGTTGTTTGGTTGCCCATGGCGGTTCTTTGAGATGATAAGTTGAAAATACTTTCGAATGCAAGACAAGTAAAGGTATGGAAAATACTCCAATGTGCCTGCCGTATGCTAATGATGCATCTTTAATGTAATAAATATTTCGAATTTTCTGCCCTAGGCATTAGAGAAATAAGTCTCATTCGAAAGCAAACATAGAAAAAATGGTTTAGATGGAAGGTGGCAGTGAGACAGAGATGTAATGCTATGAATTCTTAAACAAAACAAGTGGTGACGGGCTAAAGTCGGATGAAGGAAAAATTTTCTTGTGGAAAATTATACTTCTTGAGATTCTAAAGGGCACAATTCTTACCCAATTTGGCTGAAATCTTGCACACGACTTCTTCTATGAGTTTAAACATCATATAGCTCCCATATAAACAGATGTCCCGATTTGCGATCTGGATCCATGCTCAAGACCTTAAATCGGGAGAACGGTTTATATAACAGCTATAAGAAAATTTGGCCCTATCTGAGCTATGGCCCTATTGAAGGCCACCGTAGCGCAGAGGTTAGCATGTCCGCCTATGGCGCTGAACGCCTGGGTTCAAATCCTGGCGAGATCATCAGAAAATTTTTCGGTGGTGGTTATCCTCTCCTAATGCTGGCGACATTTGTGAGGTACTTTGCCATGTAAAAACTTCTTCCCAAAGAGGTGTCGCTCTGCGGCATGCCGTTTGGACGCCGTTTGGAAGGCCCCTTATCTTTCAGCTTAAAATTGAATCGGACAGCACTCATTGATTTGTGAGAAGTTTTCCCAAGTTCCTTAATGGAATTTTCATTGGCAAATTTGCATTTGCATCTGAGCTATAGTCAGCCCCATTTTTGGCTCCAAATCGTGTGATCGGTCTATATGGAAGAAATGGCTAAATAAGGTGTAACCATGACTATATTCAGCAAAGATGTCAAATTTCACCAAAATCGGATAATTAAAACCATTTCATGGGCTCTAGACCTCAAATCGAAAGACCGGCCTATATGACAGCTATATCGAAGTAAGCTCTGAACTGAATCAAATTCCGCCTGGGCCGAGGGGCCTGGCACAACACTGTACCGTATTTCAGCAACATCTGATAGTTAATACGACATTTATGGACTCAATATTAAATATGCGGCCAAGGGTTTTTTAAAGGCAGTTTTGTTGCTACATATAACGTCCAAACGGCTGAATGGATTTTAATGGAATTGGCATCACTCGAAAAAACATTTTTCCAGAGAAGCGACGAATATATATGAAAATTAATTTTCCTTAAAGAAAAGCCAAAAAAATGAGGAATTAATTTTCAATAAAATAAGAAGAAGCATAACCACTCAAATAGTTGTTGGTTTTTTTTTTTAAACATTCGTTATGGGTGTGAAGGCAAAGCCATAGGAGGGAGTATTGGTGGTGAGAGTAAGAGAAACAAATGGTGCGAGAGAAAGACTTTTTTGATGAGGGTGTGGTGGGGGTGTGATATGCGTAGCCCTATTTGTCATGTAAGTCAGGCAATTCCTTAAAACTCGGCTTTGTCGTGCGAGGCATTTGCATTCTTGAGCATATGTTTTGTACAACAGGACAAACAATGTTATACTACATGCAGCAGGTAGGTTCTATAAAAGCCAGTTTGTGTTGCATATTACAACCACTGGATGAATTTTTATGAAATTGACATGAATCGAAAGATAGTTTTCAAGAGATGTGCAGAATATATATGAAAATAAATTTTCCGAAAAGAAAATCCATAAAAATGAGTCATTAATTTTCAATAAAAGTTGAAGAAGCAGAAACACAGTATCCGTTATTTGTGTGAATGCAAAGCCATAGGTGGGAGTGTTAGTAGTGTAGATTGTAGTGAGAGTGTAGTAGTGTTATATGCGGGAGAAAGAGTATGCTAATAGAGGTCACTTTTGGGGTGCGGGTGTGTGGTGTGATGCATGTGGTCCTACTTAATGTTCTTTGGCATGGATATCAGTCATTAGGTTGAGCTGCAGCTATAGATAATGACGTTTGCGGTTTAATATGTTGGCAAGGGATGAATACAACTTTGGCAACGCACTTATTTAAATAATGAAGTAAACATTAAAAGGAGTCAAAACTAATTGTGTGGCCACATTATCCATTTAATGAATGAAATAGTTGGCAGAGAGTTAAAACAAGTAAAGGGTGCAGGGTGCATCTATCTTTTTGTATTGAAAAAAGTGCACTTAGTATTTCAATATCAGAAGGGGGTTGTGTGAGGGGTTGCCCTTCCAATGAACAAAACAAAGCGGCAAGTAGCGCGATCTGGTAACGGGGGAGGGCCCGCCAAAAACACGACCCAAAATCAAAAGTGAACCCATAACGACAATATGGATACCAAATGAAAGGTATTGGAAAATACAATATCAATATGGTATTAAAAATTGGATCCAAGTACCCAGGAAGTCATTCCATCCCGAAACTTCTAAAAGTAGACAAATTGAACGTCCATATCAATATGGGGCTCAAATGAAAGATAATCGGGAGTAGATTACGAAACTGGCATACAAAATCAAATCGAAGTGTTGGGGATCACCCTACCCCCCAAAACTACCCCAAATGGGCATATGACGCATCATGACTATAGGAGACCCGGTTTGTTTGTTTGTACCGTAGAATCAAAAACGGCTGAATCGATTTTCAAAAAAATGTTCATAGGTTTTTGTGGAAGGAAACATAGGTTATATAGCGTATGGAGGCGGACCCTCCCTTTTACCCCAAAATCACCACCCAAATCCAAAAGTGAATTGATAGGCACACTATGGATATCAAATGAAAGGTATTGGAGACTAGAAAACGAATACCGTATTAAATGTTGGCTCCATGTACTTAGCGGGCAGCCCTAACCTCAAAACTCCTGTAAACAGATATATTCGACGTTCCTATCCATATGAGACTCAAATGGAAAGTATTCGGCAGTAGATTATAAATATGGCAAAAAAAGGGAGGTCCTAGTGATGGGAGCTCGCCTCACCCCCCAATGGGCATATCAGGTGACCATGGCTATATGGGATTCAATTGAAAGAAAATTTAGGAGTAGATTACGAATATGACATTAAAATTTGCGTTCATGTCTAGGTGGCACTTTTCCTCCTAAACATACGTCAAATATGTTCATTAACCCATTATGACAATATGGGACTGAAAGGCATTGGAGAAAAAAGTAGAAGGCGAATCTAATATCCAATTTTGGAGCCAAGTGTTTGGGGATACGCCCTAAAACACCCCCTAAATTGATCTTCATTTCCGACTATGGCAATATGGAGCTCAAATTAACGGTAGATGGGAGTAGAGAACGAATTTGATATCTATTTGGGGTTGCCCAAAAAGTAAATGCGGATTTTTCATATAGTCGGCGTTGACAAATTTTTTTCACAGCTTGCTACTCTGTAATTGCATTCTTTCTTCCGTCAGTTATCAGCTGTTACTTTTAGCTTGCTTTAGAAAAAAAGTGTAAAAAAAGTATATTTGATTAAAGTTCATTCTAAGTTTTATTAAAATTATTCTTTTAAAAAATCCGCAATTACTTTTTGGGCAACCCAATATTTTCAGGGCACCAGTACCGGTGGACGCTCCATCCCTAATCCATCCCTCCAAATGGTTCACGTTTACCGACCATGGCAATATGGGGCTCAAATTAAAGGGATTTGGCAATGAAGCACAAAGGTGCCAACAGCCACCACCGAAATACCCTGTAAACAGAAAATACTTGAAAAGTGGTTATATAGGACTCAAAGGAAAGGCATTTGGGGGTAGAGTAAAATTTTACCCATGAACCGAGCAGAGGCAAACTTCGCACACATCAAAGAGTGCTTACCGAAACAAATTTAAATTCAATGATAACGGACCTTCTTCTATAGCCAAGTCCGAATGGCGTGCCACAGTGCGACACCTCATTGGGGAGAATTTACATGACCATGCATGGCTTGGTACCTCGGAAATTTCGCCGGCATTAAGAGGGGATTGATTACCACCGCTTTAAATTTTGCCCGATATTCTCGCCAGGATTCGAACGTAGGCGTTCAGCGTCATAGGCGGACATGGGCTACAATGGCATGAATTCGATATCCATATTCAGGGCGAAGTGTACCCACCCTGGAAAGACATAAGAGAGTTAAAGAAGTCGCAGCGGAACGGGCCCGGTTCGGGTTAGACAACTCGATATCTTTCTTCAATGTGGCCTAGATCGATATAGACCGATCCGTCGATTTAGGGTCTTAGGCCCATAAAAGCTACATTAGTCATCCGATTTTGATGAAATTTGGGACAATGAGTTGTCTTAGGCCCTTCGAGATCTTCTTTCAATTTGGCCCTGATCGGTTCAGATTTTGATATAGCTGCCATATAGACCGATCTCTCGATTTAAGGTTTTGAGCCAATAAAAGGCGCATTAATTGTAAATTTTTATTCTGTGTATTGTAGAAGGCACAGGGGAGCGTGCGTGGGCTAGAAAAAATTAACTGTGCAAAGTTTCAGCTGAATATCGCAATTTTTAGTGATGATAGCCTGATTACAAAAGCTACATGGGCGGACAGAGAGCCGGACATGGCAAGAGAGCCTTAGAATTTTTCGATTACCAACGGAATCGCAAAATGAATATACCCAAGTCTTTTGGTGGGAAGTCTGTTAAGTCCTGGCTATAAAGAGATACCGTAAAACAAAATTGCCAATACAGGGTGCAGGGAATATAAGATTGGGCCCTGCCGTACTTAACACCCTTTTAACTGTGGGTTTTTGTAAGACTTTTTTATAAACATGGTAAAATCGATTTCATCATCGATACCTTTTGCTCGTGTCTTATTTAGCCTATAAATAAAATTGTCATAGTCATCACCTTGATGTGGGTCAAGATTGTTTTTGTTAACTATCATGCCTTAATTTTAATTGAAAAATTGTCTATTGACAAAAAATCGCAGTTTTATCCAAAACACATTGAGAGAAACACTACAATAGGAGTCATTGCTTGGATTGATTTCAACAAGTTTCAGGCGTTTTTGTATTGTTTTCGTTGCTTGTGGTTTGCACTTTTTGTAAATTTGTCGATTGTTTTTTTTTCTTGCTTTTTTGTAACGAAACAAAAAAAAAATGGTCGTGATGAGGTTGTTGGCATGTTTCCATACTCAATTTGGTAAACAAAACATTCTGCGTCATTCTTGAGGTGTTTTGTTATGGCAAACACGTTTTACACTTCATAAACTAGTTTTGAAACTCTGTTGTGGTTTTTTTTTTTCGTTTTGACTCAACTAAAAAACCTCTAAGAGACGGCCATCACCCACCTTTATAATGCGAATTTGTTAAATATTGAAATTCTTAGGAAATTGCAATTGAAACATGAGGGTACACTGAGAAAAATTGCAAGTAATGTTACATATGGAAGTTTCCTACTGAACTATAAGATTTTCTTATACCCACCACCATAGGATGGGGATATACTAAACTAGTCATTCCGCTTGTAACACCTCCAAAAATTCATCTAAGACCCCATATCTTATATAGAAAATTCAATTTGTGTTTGTTCCGTATAGACTTAAAAACGGCTGAACCGATTACGATTGAAAATTTCACAGATTGTGTAGGTTGGTCTGAAAGCAAACATAGGCTATATAATTTTTTGATATCGGGAGGGGGACGGACCCTTCCCCTTACCCCAAGAAAACTACCTAAAAATAAAAGTGGACCGATCGGGACAATATGGGATTCAAATGAAAGGTATTCAAGAGTAGAGTACAAATTTCATAATAAGACTTGGGTCCAAGTACCTGGGGGGCCGCCCCAGCCCCAAAACCTCTTAAAATAGGTTTATATGACAATCATGACAATATGGGACTCAAATGAAAGGTTTTGGGGAGTAGATTATGAATATGGTCAGTAAGTAGGAATAGGCTTTATAATTTACTGATAACGGAAGGGGGCGTACCCTCCACCATTACCCCAAAAACACCAATCAAAAGTAAAAGTGAACCGATAAGGACAATGTGGGTATCAAATGAAAAGTATGCGGGAGTAGATAACGAATCTGGCATACAAATTCATGTCGAAGTATAGGGCGTCGCCCCACCCTCACAAAAACGCCCAAAATGGGCACATTAGCCAATTACGGATATATGGGACTCGGTTTGTTTGTTCCGTATAGAGTGAAAAACGACAGAACCGATTTTTCTCGAAATTTTCGCATATTGTGTAGGTTGGTCTGGAAGGAAACATAGGCTATATAATTTTTCGCTATGGGAAGGGGGACGGACCCTCCCCCTTATGCCAAAAAACACAAACCGAAAAATCAAAAGTTGACCGACCGGGACAATATAGGTATCAAATGAAAGGTATTGGAGACCAGAAAACGAAAATGGAACCAAAATTTGGGTCCAAGTACCCAGCGGGCCCCCCAACCCCGAAATTCCCCCCAAACAGGCATATTGGACGTTCATTTCAACATGGGGCTCAAGTGAAAGGTATTCGGGAGTGTAAGGAAGAACATTTCCACAAGGAACCGAGCAGGAGTAAACTTCTCACACATCAATGAGTGTTTCCCGATTCAAGTTTAAACTCATTGATAAGGGCCTTTTTTTATAGCCGAGTCCGAACGGCGTCCTGCAGTGCGACACCTCTTTGGGGAAAATTTTTCAAATTACCATGTATGGCATTGTACCTCGCAAATATCGCCAACATTAAGAGGGGATAAACACCGCTGTGTCCAATGTTCTAGTCAGGATTCGAACGCGTTCAGCGTCATAGGCTACAATGGCATGAATTTGATATCCACTCTCAGGACGAAGTGTTGCCACCCTAAAAAGATATTTGAGAGTTAAAGAAGGCGCAGCGGAGCGGGCCCGGTTCGTCTAGTATATATATATTCAACGTTCTAAATCGATCTAGCCATGTCCGTCCGTTCGTCTAGCTTCCGTAGGTCTAGCTTTTATATAAACCGATCTCCCGATTTGACCTCTTGGGCCCTTAAAAGCCACAATTTTTGTGCGATTTTGCTAAAATTTTACAGATTGTGTTCCCTTACGACTTTCAACAACTGTGTCAAGTACGATCAAAATCGGTCTATAACTTTATATAGCTGCCATACAAACCGATCCCACGATTTGACTTTGTGAGTCCTTACAAGTCGCAATTTCTGTCCGATTTGGATAAAATTTTGCACGTTGTGTTCCCTTACAACTTCCAACAACTGTGTCAAGTACGGTCCACATCGGTCTAGAACCTGATATAGATCCCATTTAAACCGATCTCCAGATTTGATTTCTTGAACCCTTACAAGCCGCAGGTTTCGTGCAATTTAGCTAAATTTTTCATCCGATTTCGCTGAAATTTGAAACAGCGAGTAGTTTTAGGGCTCCCGACATCTGACCCAAATATCGTTCATATCGGACCATATTTATATATAGCTGCCATATAGACCGATCTCTCGATAAAGGGTCTGAAGCCCATAAAAGCTTTATTTATTACCCGATTTCGCTGAAATTTGAAACAGAGCGTTATCTTAAGCCCCCTGATATCTGACCTCAACATGGATCAAATCGGACTATATTTAGGTATATCTGCCATATAGACCGATCTCCAGACAAGGGTCTCAAGCCCATAAAAGCTTTATTTTTAACGGATTTTGATGAAATTTTAAACAGTAAGTAGTTTTACGCCTTCTGTCATAGGACTCAAATATGCTTCAGATCGAATTATATTTAGATATAGCTGTCATGTAGACCGATCTGCCGATAAAGGGTCTGAAGGCCATAAAAGCTTTATTTATTACCCGATTTCCTTGAAATTTGAAATAGTGGGTAGTCGTAGTTTTGCCGACATCCGTCCCAAATATAGTTCTGATCAGACTTGATTTAGATATAGCTGCCATACAGACCGATATCCCGATAAAGGGTCTGAAGCTCATAAAAGCTTTATTTATTACCCGATTTTGTTGAAATTTGAAACACAAAAGTCAACAGTGACTTATATTTATTAGCCCACTTAATATCCGTGTCGAATTTGGGTGCATAAGTTATCAAATTTTCACCGGATTGTAAAGAAAGGAGTTTTTCATATATATCCGAGGTGGTGGGTATCCACCTCGGTTCGGCCCGGCCGAACTTAAGGCCTTTTTACTTGTTTTATTTTATTTTTTTTTATTTTAATTTTTATTTTATTTTATTTTATTTTATTTTATTTTATTTTATTTTATTTTATTTTATTTTATGTTATTTCATTTTATTTTATTTTATTTTATTTTATTTTATTTTATTTTATTTTATTTTATTTTATTTTATTTTATTTTATTTTATTTTATTTTATTTTATTTTATTTTATTTTATTTTATTTTATTTTATTTTATTTTATTTTATTTTATTTTATTTTATTTTATTTTATTTTATTTTATTTTATTTTATTTTATTTTATTTTATTTTATTTTATTTTATTTTACTTTATTTTCTTATATTTTATTTTATTTTATTTTGTTTTATTTTATTTTATTTTATTTTATTTTATTTTATTTTATTTTATTTTATTTTATTTTATTTTATTTTATTTTATTTTATTTTATTTTATTTTATTTTATTTTGTTTTTTTTATTCTATTCAATTTTTTTAAGTGTTGTTTAAGCCAACGTTCATTTAAAAATTGCAATCTCCCAAAATATTACCAATAAATTTTGTGTTGTTGCCGTTTTATTACTCATGAATAAAACCCATTGTCTTACATTCGGTCCAGTGGCACATGATGTGGTTACCACCACACTTAGCAGGAAATTACCATGCAACGATTAGCTGGCCTCAGACATAGTAGCCTGCAAAAAAAAACCCAGCTAATGCAAGTATATCGAAGATGAAGTGATGCAATTTGCCACATACTGCAACACTGGCATACCAAAACGAATGTGGCAAGCAAGGCAGCACCACCACCATCACCATCGTCATGTAGTTATCACCCAAAATGTATCTCTCAGATCGTTAATTTATATGATCTTGATGCGTTGCAATTGATTTCCTTGCATAGCCTCATTGATGGTCGGGGGCAACCTCATTTCAATCAAAAGTTTCGCTTTCAATGAGTGGAGTCGAGAAATTCACTTTTGTAAGTTGCTCACAGCCAAGTTATTTATGGCATGTCCAAACTGGGTGGAATTGCCAAGCAAGCCATGCTAAATAGTTGTGAAAAGTAGAAAAAAACACAGTGACAAAGCATTGCATCTTAGAAATGCTGTTGGCTTTGCTTTTTTTATCTATTTTAGACTAGGGATCTACAGTGGGGGGATAGATAATTCTATTGGTTTTGAATGACGCACCTCCTTTTGTTCATTTAGCTGTTGACATTTTTGTGGTTGTTGGTGTTTTTTTTTTTTTTTATTTGAATTAAAATTAAATTAATGCGAGATTTGCTTTGATATCAAATGTCGAATGTGTGACACATTCGACATGTGATATCATCATCATTCATCTGATCTTATCTGCTAACTGGCATCTGGTAGCAAATGTTATTTCCTTTTAAGCTAAATCGAATAATCATATCATCCTAATAAAGAAAAATTGGTGAGTTATGTTTAAAATAGGTGAATGGATTGGATGGCAAGTGGATTGATCACTCTATGGTAAACCAAAAGCCTTCCGCAAGGTACCCATGATGCGATCAAGAGCGTCGAAATGATGATAAAGCAAAGAATGTGGTCTACAGGATAAGCCAGCAGTAAGAAACAAAGCACCAGACACCGGCGAGGCATAGGCAGAAAAGTAGAAACAGTTTTTGTTTGCTGACTGCGTTTTAGCAAACATATGCTGCTGCTTTTTTAGCCAACAAAGTCTGCTGTTTTGAATACAACAAGTAAAAGTGTGCTAAGTTCGGTCGGGCGGAATTTTGGGAACGCACCACCATGGATTCTGCTCAAGATTTATACAAAATAAATTGAGTTGTAGGGCCGAACAAGAATGATCAAAAGGACAGCTATATCAGGTTATAGACTGATTGGGACCGTATTCGACACAGCTGTTGGAAGTGATAACAGAACACTATGTGCGAAATTTTAGCCAAATCGGACAAAAATTGCGGCTTGTAAGGGCTCAAGAAGTCAAATCGGGAGATCGGTTTACATAGGAGCTATATCAGGTTATAAACCGATTTGGATGGTAAGTGGCACAGTTGTTAGAAGTCATAACCGAACAATACATGCGAAATTTCAGCCAAATCGGATAAAAATTGTGGCTACCAGGGGCTCAAGAAGTCAAATCGGGAGATCGGTTTATATGGGAGCTATATCAGGTTATAGACCGATTCGGACCGCACTTAGCGCAGATGTTGGAAGCCATAACAGAACACTACATGCGAAATTTTAACCAAATCGGATAAAAATTGCGGCTTCCAGGGGCTCAAGAAGTCAAATCGGGAGATAGGTTTATATGGGACCTATATAAGGTTATAGACAGATTCGGATTGTACTTGAAACAGTTGTTGGAAGTCATAACAAAACACTACATGCAAAATTTCAGCCAAATCGGAAGAAAATTGCAGCTTGTAAGGGATCAAGAAATCAAATCGGGAGAGGGGGAGGGTCCCCTCGGCGATCGGTCCTTTGGACCGCAACGAGCTTGGTCGCACAGGAGCTTTATAAGAGTCGAGGAGAATCCACCACCTCCACATAAAAATGTGGCTACAACAACAACTCAGGTATTTACCCATTTTTACAAAATTCCTCCTATTGTGGTGAATAATTTTAACTTCCCACTTCTAAGGATATCTGATATGCGATTTACTCTCAAAAAAAAGTTTTTTTTTTGTAGTTAGTCGAAGATTTAATCTCTAATTTTACAATGCTCAACCAATCTATCCCTGTGAGTTCGTTAGTGTGTCTGCTTGTATCTCTATCTTTCTGTCTATTTGTCCTTCGGTTCGTCTCTTTATGACTTGTTAGGCTCCTAGATGTCTTCAAAATAAGTCAAACATTAACTGACTTTATTATGGTAAATGTTTTAGGGTAACGAAGATTCGGTCCGGCCGAATTTAGGCCGTTTTGTACTAACTTGCCGATTTTCAATTTTCTAAATCAAGATTCCCTTTTTCAATCAATCATAGCCCTATTTTATGTCTTCAAAGTAAGTCAAATATTAACTGACTTTATTACGGTAAATGGAGTACCAAAGATTAGGTCCGGCCGAATTTAGGTCGTTTTTTACAAACTTGCCGATTTTCGATTTTTTAAATCAAGATTCCCTATCCTATATCTTCAAAATAAGTCCAATATTAACTGACTTTATTATGGTAGATTTTTTAGGGTACCGAAGATTCGGTCCGGCCGAATTTAGGCCGTTTTTTACTAATTTGCCGATTTTCGATTTTTTAAATCAAAATTCCCTATTTCAATCAATCATAGCCCTATTTAATGTCTTCAAAATAAGTCCAATATTAACTGACTTTATTACGGTAAATGGGGTACCGAAGATTCGGTCCGGCCGAATTTAGGCCGTTTTTTACTAACTTGCCGATTTTCGATTTTTTAAATCAAGATTCCTTATTTCAATCAATCATAGCCCTATTTTATGTCTTCAAAAGAAGTCCAATATTAACTGACTTTATTATGGTAAATGGGGTACCGAAGATTCGGTCCGGCCGAATTTAGGCCGTTTTTTACAAACTTGCCGATTTTCGATTTTTTAATCAAGATTTATAAATTTCCTACTTCGTTTTCTCAAAAAAAAAAAAATAAATTTTCAATTGAATAACTGTAGGAGATAATTTCTCTTCTTCGTACGTGCTGTGGCGTTAAAAAGATAAATGCTGATAATGTTTAAACTTGAGTGTGCTATTAAGAGGGACCAGAGTCATTATCTGATAATTGTGACAATTCAAATACCACAAGACAATGTATTTCCGGAATTGAAAAAGCAAAGCAGAGCGTAGTGGTAAAATATGATGTTTATGTGATTTATAATTGGAAAAAGACTACGAACATGCTTAGTTTGAAGGCTTATGACACAAAACTTTGGTTTTGCACCCAAACAGAAGGAAAATGTCAAGGGGCATCAGAATTTTGATATCAATACGATTTAGATTTCAATACGATTTAGATTTCTGCTTTAGAAGAAAAGGTGGAATGTCTTATGAACATTTCTTTTTCTCTCACTGCCTTTTGGAGACATCCCTCATTACATCGCAATCCATGCCTTTACCCTATTTATAAAAATCCGCAATTACTTTTTGGGCAACCCAATAGTTTTGTTAATATTTCACTGGTGTTCATTTCATGCATTGCGTGTGTATGACTCAAAAGCCACAATTGTTTTAATTTTTGTTTATGTGAGTAGCAGGTTTTTCACTTGCTGTTGCAATTTCCACAATTTTCAAAAGGTTCCAATAATATTTTCTCAAGACATTTCTTTTGTATCGCTGTGCGCAGTCGTCCGGCAGAGCGGAGCTAACATGACAGACACGATTTTGATGCCATCAAAGGCATGCGAAATGAGTGAGTCTGCATGATGGCGTATTGTCACCAAAGTGTCATTTCGAAATGCGCAGTACCGGACTACAACTACTACTGTGGGAATTTCTCGAGTTATTATTTGAAAATGTTGTTGTTCAAATAATTGCAACAACAGAAGAAGGCCATGTGTATAGGTTGACCAAGTTAGCAAAACTTTGAAAATGAAACTGCCCTAGGGAAACAATCCCAAAAGCAACTTAAAATGTGGTTTGTTCGGCTGGAAAGAACCTTGGGTAGCCACACTATCAAGGAGTCTGTTAAAAATGAACTCAGTGAGAGTATCTGACAAGGTCAAGTACTTAGGTGTGATCTTGGACAGGAAACTGAATTGGAAGTGTCACATTCAGAAGCGTACTTAGAAGGCTCACAGATGTCGGGCACGAACTCGAAATGCGGCCTGAATCCGAGGATAGTCCACAGGCTCTACAGGAGCATGATAAGACCAATACTTATTTACGCCTCAGTAGTTTGGTGGACTGTGATGTCTTGGCATAGGCGGAGGGATGAGGACCACGCCCACTGGATATCCCACCCATAGACATACAGATTAAGTGTGAAGCAGCCACTGCGGCCATGAGACTTAAGGCAATGGGAGAATGGATCGAGGAAGGGAGCAGCTCACATCATCGCGGTAAAATGGAGGTGGAAACCTGGAAGGAAGGCAAGAGCTTTCCGATCCGATACCTGATATAAACCTTGAGGATGAGTGCGAGGCACTGTTGCCAGCGGCACAGTCTTGGATTGACGGAACCCTAGCATTGCCAACGGGACAGAGGACAGAGTGGGCCTGGGTGTCTACATTGAGAACATAGGTACTGAGATCTGTTTTAGACTGCAGAGGCACTGTTGCCAGCTGCACAGTCTTGGATTGAAGGAACCCTAGCATTGCCAACTGCAAGCTCATGGTACACGGATGGATCAAAGCTAAAGGACAGAGTGGGCCTGGGGGTCTACATTGCGATGATACATTGAGGATGAGTGCGAGGCACTGTTGCCAGCTGCACAGTCTTAGATTGACGGAACCCCAGTATTGTCATGTGGAAGATCATATTACACGGATGGATCAAAGCTTGAGAACAGAGTGGGCCTGGGGGTTCTACATTGAGAACCCAGGGACTGAGTTCTGTTTTAGACTGCCTGACCATAATATGGTCCTGCAGGCGGAGATCAGAGCGATCACAGAATGCATGAAGTGCTGTGCTGCTAATGCGAGTGCGTCTAGTGTTAAGATCTTTACGGATGGTAAAATTGCCATAAGGGCAATAACAACCAGAACGGTAAGGTCACGAACAGTCTTGCAGTGTAAGAAGGAGATTAACGCCTTATCTGAGGATGGCATATCCGCATCGCTTGGTTGCCGGGCCATAAGGGTTGGTATTCTATTCTGCCTTTCGGAAAAGACGCGGGAATCTTTAATTGTTCCGCCAGCGGAATTTGACAGTTGTGTTTTTTTTTATTATTTTTTTTTTTCGAAAATAAATAAAATAACAAAAAGAAAAAACGAACGAACGAAAAACGAAACGAACAACAAGCGTTGCCACTAAAATTTCTTTTTGCCAACTTCCTCACTATAAACTGAGTACTACTTTTTCGCTTATTTTCTTCCAGCGTTTCGCTGACGTTTTTTTTTATATGGAGTTTAACAAAATTCCGCCTGAAAAGCTGAACAGAATACTTAGCTTAACAGAGGGAGACTTAAATGAAAGGGCAGACGATTTGGCGGCGCTGGCCGGAGGACTGCCGTTGATAAACTTTGTTAACCCGAAGTCTTTCGGGACGACGCAGTCCGAGTTAAGGGGTGTGGGCGACGAATACGCATGTAACCCTCTGGAACAGCGAAACGTTCGGTAGGACGGCGAAAATCCTATGGGGGGATTCAGATTAAGTTTAATTGTGGTGGGTTCCATGGATCGCGAATTAAAGCCCATTTTGGTTGAAATTTGGGATTTCATGGCGGAGTCATGCATAAAGGCCCAATTTCCCTCTAGGACGCATAGTTAAGGAGATACAGCCATTTTAAGTTTTCAAAGTGACATTTCGATTTTAATTGGATTTTTGTTGATAATTGGGATTTCATGGTGGAGTCACGAATTAAGGGTCATTTCTCTCAAGGACGCTTAGTTTAAGAGATACAGCCATTTTAAGTTTTGAAAGTAAAATTCCGAGTTTCTTTGGATTTTGGTTGAAATTTGGGATTTCATGATGGAGTCACGAGTTAAGGCTCATTTCCCTCTGGAACGCATAGTTTAGGTGATACAGCTATTTTAAGTTTTGAAAGTAAAATTCCGATTTTCATTAAATTTTGGTTGAAATTTGGGATTTCATGATAGAGTCACGAGTTAAGGCCCACTTTCCCTCCAGGACGCACAGTTTAGGAGATACAGCCATTTTAAGTTTTCAAAGTGACATTTCGATTTTAATTGGATTTTTGGTAATAATTGGGATTTTCATGGTGGAGTCACGAATTAAGGCCCACTTTCTTCTAAGACGCATAGCTTAGGAGATACAGCCATTTTAAGTTTTGAAAGTAAAATTCCGATTTTCTTTGGATTTTAGTTGAAACTTGGGATTTCATGATGGAGTCACGAGTTAAGGCTCATTTCCCTCTGGAACGCATAGTTTAGGTGATACAGCTATTTTAAGTTTTGAAAGTAAAATTCCGATTTTCATTAAATTTTGGTTGAAATTTGGGATTTCATAATGGAGTCGCGAATTAAGGCCCAGATTTTCTTTGAATTTTGGGATTTTTTAGTGGAGTCACGAATTTAGGCTCATTTTCCTCTAGGACGCATAGTTAGGAGATACAGGCATTTTAAGTTTTGAAAGTAAAATTCCGATTTTATTTGGATTTTTGGTGGAATTTAGGAGTTTTTGGTAATATCACGAATTAAGGTCCATTTCCCTCTAAGACGCATAGTTTAGGAGATATAGCCGTTTTTAGTCTTCAAAGTGAATTTTCGATTTTAATTGGATTTTTGGTGGAATTAAGGATTTTTTGGTAAGGTCATAAATTTATGCTCGTTTCCCTTTGGGAAGCATAGTTTAAGAGATACAGTCATGTTAAGTTTTCAAGGCGAGATTTCGATTTGAATTGAATTTTTTATGATATTTAGGATTTTTTTGGTGGAGTCACATATTAAGGCCCATTTCTCTCAACGACGCTTAGTTTAGGAGATACTGCCATTTTAAGTTTCCAAAGTGAAATTTCGATTTTAGTTGAATTTTTGGTGAAATTTAGGACTTTTTGGTCACAAATTCCCTCTAGCACGCGTAGTTTAGCAGATACTGCCATTTTAAGTTTTCAATGTGAAGTTTCGATTTTCATTGGAATTTTGTGGATATTAAGAAATTTTTGGTGGCGTCAAGTATTAAGGCCCATTTCCCTCTATGAGGCCAAGCTTAGGAGATACAGTCATTTTAAGTTTTTCATAGTGAAATTTCGATTTTCATTGGTGATGGTCAGTATTGAGATATCGATTTAAATGGATTTTTGGTGAAATGTAGGATTTTTTGGTGCAGTTAGGACGCTTACTTTTGAAATGCATGCGATTTGACTTTTTTCAGTTTTTCACCTGAAACTTTGATTTCTAATGGATTTTCAATGAAATTTCGAATTTTTTGATGGAGTCACGAATTTAGGCCCATTTTCCTTTAGGACGCATAGTTTAGGAGATACAGCCATTTTAAGTTTTCCAACTGAAATTACGATTTCTAATGGATTTTTTAAAAAATTCTGAATTGTTTGAAGGAGTCCTGAATTAAGGCCCATTTTCCGCTAGGACGCAGAGTTTAGGAGATACAGCCATTTTAAGTTTTCCACTTGATATTTCGATTTCCAATGGATTTTCAATGAAATTCTGAATTTTTTGATGGAGTCACGAATTAAGGCCCATTTTCCCCCTAGGATGTTTAGTTTAGGAGATACAGCCATTTTAAGTTTTCCAACTGAAATTTCGATTTGTAATGGATTTTCAATGAAATTCCGAATTTTTTGATGGAGTCCTGAATTAAGGCCCATTTTCCGCTAGGACGCTTATTTCAGGAGATTTCAGTTTTTCACCTGAAATTTCGATTTCTAATGGATTTTCAATGAAATTCTGAATTTTTTGATGGAGTCCTGAATTAAGGCCCATATCCCTCTAGGACGCATAGTTTAGGAGATACAGCCATTTAGGACGCTTAGTTCGGGAGATACAGTCATTTTAAGTTTTCCAACTGAAATTTCAATTCTGATGGATTTTCAATGAAATTCTGAATTATTTGAAGGAGTCCCGAATTAAGGCCCATATCCCTCTAGGACGCATAGTTTAGGAGATACAGCCATTTAGGACGCTTAGTTCGGGAGATACAGTCATTTTAAGTTTTCCAACTGAAATTTCAATTCTAATCGATTTTCAATGAAATTCTGAATTATTTGAAGGAGTTCCGAATTAAGGCCCATTTTCCTCTAGGATGCTTAGTTTAGGAGATTTAAGTTTTCCAACTGAAATTTCAATTCTAATGGATTTTCAATGAAATTCTGAATTATTTGAAGGAGTCCCGAATTAAGGCCCATTTTCCTCTAGGATGCTTAGTTTAGGAGATTTAAGTTTTCCACCTGAAATTTCGATTTCTAATGGATTTTCAATGAAATTCTGAATTATTTGATGGAGTCCTGAATTAAGGCCCATTTTCCTCTAGGATGCTTAGTATAGCAGATTTAAGTTTTCCACCTGAAATTTCAATTCTAATGGATTTTCAATGAAATTCTGAATTATTTGAAGGAGTCCCGAATTAAGGCCCATTTCCCTCTAGGACGCTTAGTTTAGGAGATTTCAGTTTTCCACCTGAAATTTCGATTTCTTATGGATTTTCAAGGAGATTCTGGATGTTTTGATTGAGTCCTGAATTAAGGCCCATTTTCCTCTAGGACGGTTAGTTTAGGAGATTTAAGTTTTCCACCTGAAATTTCGATTTATAATGGATTTTCAATGAAATTCTGGATGTTTTGATGGAGTCCTGAATTAAGGCCCATTTTCCTCTAGGACGGTTAGTTTAGGAGATTTCAGTTTTCCACCTGAAATTTCGATTTCAATGAATTTTCAATGAAATTCTGAATTTTTTGATGGAGTCCTGAATTAAGGCCCATATCCCTCTAGGACGCATAGTTTAGGAGATACAGCCATTTAGGACGCTTAGTTCGGGAGATACAGTCATTTTAAGTTTTCCAACTGAAATTTCAATTCTAATCGATTTTCAATGAAATTCTGAATTATTTGAAGGAGTCCCGAATAAGGGCCCATTTCCCTCTAGGGCGCTTAGTTTAGGAGATTTCAGTTTTCCACCTGAAATTTCGATTTCTAATGGATTTTCAATGAAATTCTGAATTTTTTGATGGAGTCACGAATAAGGGCCCATTTCGCTCTAGGGCGCTTAGTTTAGGAGATTTCAGTTTTCCACCTGAAATTTCGATTTCTAATGGATTTTCAATGAAATTCTGAATTATTTGATGGAGTCCTGAATTAAGGCCCATTTTCCTCTAGGATGCTTAGTTTAGGAGATTTAAGTTTTCTACCTGAAATTTCGATTTCTAATGGATTTTCAATGAAATTCAGAATTTTTTGATGGAGTCACGAAACGAGGACCATTTTCCGCTAGGACGCTTAGTTTAGGAGATACAGCCATTTTAAGTTTTCCACCTGATATTTCGATTTCCAATGGATTTTCAATGAAATTCTAAATTATTTGATGGAGTCACGAATTAAGGCCCATTTCCCTCTAGGACGCATAGTTTAGGAGATACAGTCTTTTTAAGTTTTCCACCTGATATTTCGATTTCCAATGGATTTTCAATGAAATTCTGAATTTTTTAAAGGAGTCCTGAATTAAGGCCCATTTCCCTCTAGGGCGCAAAGTTTAGGAGATTTCAGTTTTCTCCTTTTGCCTCTTCTTTCATAATCTGTGCAGTTTTTCCTGTTGTTGTGGACAAAATTGAATTTTGTTCCACAGTATTATTTATTATTCCCTTCTGCAGTTCCCCCAATTAGGCCACTTAGGGCCATAAGTAGACAAGTGTCCAAGACTCCACAATTTTCTTAATTTTCTTATGAGTATTTACATGGCAAGAGAAGGCAAAACCATTCAATGAAATTATGATAGTAATGCACATTTTGACGGAAGTCTGCTATCGAGGCTATTTTTGTTCATTACAAATTTTTAATATTCTTCATTAACTTCATATAGAGGTTCTCCCAGTGATATGTGGAGTGGTTAAGTGATTGCGTGGCTTTTCAAGTGGTTACAGATCGAGCATTTCATTGAGGGCTATGTAAAAAAAATTTAATAAAAAAATAAGACGGAAAAAAAATGATATTACAAAAATAATTATGTGGAAATCATAATGAAAGCACTTTTTTTACTTTTCCCTTCATTGCAATTGTTTTTCCATATTTAGTTTTAATCAAACTTGCTTGATATGTAAGGCAAGTTTGAGTTAATGATTCATAAGTGGTCACAATACATTCGTCATTTGAATGATCAGTGAACATGGGGCATGAGTTTTGAGCATGCTTCGATTATGTTTCCAAGGGGGCTTGTTTTTTTGTTTGTAAAAGTTGTTGTTGTTGTTTAAAGGTCTTTGTTTTGATATTGTAAAACATTTGCAAAGGCACAATCACCATTTGCCTCCAATCCCTTCATCGTCAATACTTATGGTAGCTGAACTCGGTAGCAAGGCAGAGACAGAGTAAGAATATGGCACAAGAAAAGGCTTGTCAGTAATGTCATGAGTAGCTCACATTGGGTATATAAGGGTAGGGTGCATTTCACCTAAGGTGCCTTGTTGCAAAAGGAGCATGAAAAATCTTTATGAAGCAATCCCGCAGCCAATCTGAGATTTACTAATGCAATGAACAAGTAAAAGCGTGCTAAGTTCGGCCGGGCCGAATCTTACTCATGCCAAATATCAGCCAAATCGGATAGGAATTGCGCCCTCTAGAGGCTCAAGAAGTAAAATAGGCAGATCGGTTTATATGGGAGCTGTATCAGGCTATAGACCGATTTAGACCATATTTGACACTTATGTTGAAGGTTATGGGAAAAGGCGTTGTGCATAATTTCATCTAAATTGGATAATAATGGCGCCCTCTAGAGGCTAAAGAGTTAAGATCCCAGATGGGTTTATATGACGGCTATATCAGGTTATGGACCGATTTAAACCATACTTAGTGCAGTTATTGGAAGTCATAACGAAACACGTTATGCCAAATATCAGCCAAATCGGATAGGAATAGCGCCCTCTAGAGGCTCAAGAAGTAAGAATAAATATACTTTATGGGATCTTTGACGAATATTTCGAGGTGTTACAAACGGAATGACTAGATTAGCATATCCCCTTCTTCATTCTTCTTCTTCATCCTTCTCCTTCTTCATTTCAAACATTGACAAATGTCCAAGAAAAATTAATTACGGAACTAGTTTGTTGGAATTATCAGAATTACTAGTTCCAGGGTCAACTGATTACTCCAATGACAAACCCATGTTAAATTCACCACTTGTTTACACAGAAAGTAAACAAAAGAGCAACTAGTCCTGATTACTTTGGAGCTAATGAATAAACAAGTTTGGAGCTAGTGGCCTGGACTACTGGGATACCACTCACCTCTGGCACTATCACCACTAACACTCCCACTCCCTGAGGCTTTACATTCACACAAATAACGGATGCTTAAGTAAAGAGCAACAACAATTTGTTGTGTTTCTGCTTCTTCTTTTATTGCAAATTAATATCTCGTTTTCATGGATTTTCTGTTCGTAAAATTAGTTTTCATATATATTCTGCACATCTCTGGAAAAATATCTTTCAATCAATGTCAACTTCAATAAAATCCATTGAGCCGTTTGGCTGTAATGTGTACCACAAACTCGCCTTTATAAAACCCACCCACGGCATATGACCTGTAGTTATAAAATTGTTTGTCTTGTTGTGTATGCTCCCAATAGATGTATGTACATACAAACAACAACAAACTTGCAAATGCCACACAAAGCCGAGTTTAAAAATTGGCTGACATACATGCCAAGTAGGGCCACACACATCACACCCCCACAACTCCCTCACCAAAATTGTGATACTCTTTCTCTCGCACAATGGTTTCTCTTACTCTCACCACTAATACTCCCATCTATGGCTTTGTGCTTCTACTTCTTCTTCTTTTATAGCAAATTAATGTCTATGGATTTTCATGGATTTTCTGTTCGTACAACAACAAAAAACTTGCAAATGCCACACAAAGCCGAGTCTTCAGAAAATGGCTGACCTACATGCCAAGTAGGGCCACGCTCATCGCACCACCACACACACTCACCTAAATAGTGATACTCTTTCTCTCGCACTATTTGTTTCTCTCACTCTCACCACTAATACTCACACCCATGGCTTTGTATTCATACTCATAACGAATGCTTTGGAACACCAACAACAATTTGCTGTGTTTATGCTTCTTCTTTTTTTTATGAAAATTAATTCCTCATTTTTATGGTTTTTTTGCTGAGGAAAATCAATTTTCATATAAATTCGTCGCTTCTTTGGAAAAATTTATAACAATATGGGATTCAAATGAAAGGTACTCAAGAGTATAGAAGGAATTTCATAACAAAAGTTGGGTCCAAGTACCTGGGGTGCCGCCCCAGCCCTAAAACCCCTTGAAATAGGTTTATTTGACGATCATGGCAATATGGGACTCAAATGAAAGGTATTCGGGAGTAGAATACGAATATGGTAAGGAAGTAGGAATAGGGTTTATTTTTTATTGATAACGGAAGGGGGCGAAACCTGCACCGTTACCCCAAAAACACCACCCAAAATCAAAAGTGGACCGATAAGGATAATACGGGTATCAAATGAAAAGTATGCGGGAGTAGATAACGAATCTGGCATACAAATTCATGTTGAAGTATAGGGGGTCACGCCACCCCCACAAAAACGCCCAATATGGGCACATTAGTCAATCACGGATATATGGGACTCGGCTTGTTTGTTTCGTATAGACTGAAAAAACGTCAGAACCGATTTTTTCGAAATTTTCACATATTGTGTGTAAATTTCATAGGCTATATAATTTTTCGGTAACGGAAGGGGGACAGACCCTCCCCCTTATGCCAAAAACACAACACGAAATCAAAAGTGGACCGATCGGGACAATATAGGTATCAAATGAAAGGTATTGGATAGAATACGAATACGGTATTAAAATTTTAGTCTAAGTACCCATCGGGCCGCCCCAACCCCAAAACTCACCGAAACAGACATATTGTACGTTCATTTCAATATGGGGCTCAAATGAAAGGTATTCGGGAGTAGATTTCGAATCTGGCGCACAAAATCGGATCGAAGTATAGGGGGTCACGCCACCCCTCAAAAACGCCATTAGACCCATTATGACTATATGATACTTGGCTGGACCGATTTTCTTAAAATTTTCTCAGATTGTGTCTGGAAGGATATAAGAAAAGAGTTGCTCTGCTATTAGAGCGATATCAAGATATAATCCGGTTTGGACCAAAATTAAATTATATGTTGGAGACCTGTGTAAAATGTCAGCCAATTCGAATAAGAATTGCGCCCTTTGGGGGCTCCAAAACCCTACAAATGGAAATATAAACCAATAATGATAATATGTGGCTCAAATGAAGGATATTTGAGACTAGATCACGAATCTGATATATGGGCGTCCACTTCACCCCCAAAAATTCCCCCCATACCGGACATATTTATCGACCTCTGCAACAAATCCCACAAAAGCAAAGCGCTTACACAATTTTTAACTTTGACGCCTAAAAACACCCTACATGAAGGGCAACACAGAGTGTCGCCCGAGTTCAAGCGTCAAAGTTGAAAATTCTTTAACTTTTGCTAGTCGCGAGTTTGTGGGGTTTGTTGAAAGAGTTGCATATCCACCTTTAGCAAGTTTTTAAAATTTTTCCTACCATTTCTATAAGTAAAATGAAAAATTTCTTTGAGTTTATATGTCCAGGGTATATTGGGTTGCCCCAAAAGTAATTGCGGATTTTTCATATAGTCGGCGTTGACAAATTTTTTCACAGTTTGTGACTCTGTAATTGCATTCTTTCTTCTGTCAGTTATCAGCTGTTACTTTTAGCTTGCTTTAAAAAAAAAGTGTAAAAAAAGTATATTTGATTAAAGTTCATTCTAAGTTTTATTAAAAATGCATTTACTTTCTTTTAAAAAATCCGCAATTACTTTTTGGGCAACCCAATAGTTTAACCAATATTTACAAATACAAATTCTCTGAAATGAAGATTATAAAAATTATGAAAGAAAAAGTTTATAACTTACATTTTTGTGTTATTGTTCCAATAAAACCAAAAAAAGACTGAAGAAGCAACTTTTGTGTTGTCTATGATTGTGATATGCCAAAATTGAATCCAGCAACACAGCGATTTTTTTTTTTGAAATTTACTATGGCTGGGGGTTTATTTATAGTCTGCCATTTGACTTTTCTTTTATGACTTTCACACAATAAAAGGTTTTGTTGATTTTTGTTTTAATATTTACAAACAACACAACAGAAACGCAATAATAAATAAAACATTCAATTAAAATTTCATTAGGGAACAACACTCCTTTCTTTCCGTTTTTTTTTCTGGTAAGTTTTTGTGTGACAAAAATTTCATTTGACAAGATTAGATTTTTATGTTGATTTTTTTTTTTTTTTTGAATTTTTTCTCTCACACAGCAAACACTGCCTATGGTGCGTTCACTTTCATTTCACATTTTTTTCATATTTTTCATTTATGGCCTTTTCTATGGACCGGCCCATCACATGGCCAATGGCTTTGCAACCTGCCATTATGCTTGGAGCTTCAACTGAAATGACAAAACTTAAGTTGAGTTTATCTCTAAACACTTTGGTAAGCACTTTCTCATCTATGGGGGGATTTTTTTGTTTCATATAAATTTTTCTTTTTTTATAATTCTCTTGTTACTGAATGCAGTGTTTATAACTTTATATGGCTGTTATTGTTGCCTTTTATTAATCTTCCATTTTCAGAACCACAACTCGAAGAGGTGAGTAATTTGTTATTTTGACGTCATTATCAGACGACACTTTTAATGCATATTTGATAAGCATGATTTCTGTGTGAGGAAAATGAGTAGAAAACAAGTAAAAGTTCGACCGGGCCGAATCTTATATACCCTCCACCATGGATAGCATTTGTCGAGTTCTTTTCCCGGCATCTCTTCTTAGGCAAAACAGAATAAGAAGAAAAGATTTGCTCTGCTATTAGAGCGATATCAAGATATGGTCCTGTTTAAACCACAATTAAATTATATGTTGGAGACCTCTGTTAAATGTCAGCCAATTCGAATAAAAATTGCGCTCTGTGGGGGTTCAAGAAGTAAAATAAAGAGATCGATTTATATGGGAGCTGTATCGGGCTATAAACCGATTCAGACCATAATCAAGACGTATGTTGATGGTCATGAGAGAATCCATCGTACAAAATTTCAGGCAAATCGAATAATAATTACGACCTCTAGAGGCTCAATAAGTCAAAATCCCAGATCGGTTTATATGACAGCTATATCAGGTTATGAACCGATTTGAACCATACTTGGCACAGTTGCTGGATATCATAAAAAAACACGTCATGCAAAATTTCATGCCAATCGGATAAGAATTGCGCCCTCTAGAGGCTCAAGAAGTCAAGACCCAAGATCGGTTTATATGGCAGCTATATCAGGTTACGAACCGATTTGAACCATACTTGGCACAGTTGTTGGATATCATAACAAAACACGTCGTGCAAAATTTCATGCAAATCGCATAAGAATTGCGCCCTCTAGAGGCTCAAGAAGTCAAGACCCAAGATCGGTTTATATGGCAGCTATATCAGGTTATGAACCGATTTGAACCATACTTGGCACAGTTGTTGGATATCATAACAAAACACGTCGTGCAAAATTTAGTTCCAATCAGATAAGAATTGCGCCCTCTAGAGGCTCAAGAAGTCAAGACCCAAGATCGGTTTATATGACAGCTATATCAGGTTATGGACCGATTTGAACCATACTAGGCACAGTTGTTGGATATCATTAAAAAATACTACGTGCCAAAAATCATTCAAATCGGATAAGAATTGCGCCCTCTAGGGGCTCAAGAAGTCAAGACCCAAGATCGGTTTATATGGTAGCTATATCAGGTTATGAACCGATTTGAACCATATTTGGTACAGTTGTTGGATGTCATAACAAAACACGTCATGCCAAAATTCATTCAAATCGGATAAGAATTGCGCCCTCTAGAGGCTCAAGAAGTCAAGACCCAAGGTCGGTTTATATGGCAGCTATATCAGGTTATGGACCGATTTGAACCATATTTGGTACAGTTGCTGGATATCATAAAAAAACACGTCGTGCAAAATTTCATTCAAATCGGATAAGAATTGAGCACTCTAGAGGCTCAAGAAGTCAAGACCCAAGACCGGTTTATATGACAGCTTTATCAAGTTATTAACCGATTTGAACCATACTTGGCACAGTTGTTGGATATCATTACGAAATACTACGTACCAAAATTCAAATCGGATAAGAATTGAGCCCTCTAGAGGCTCAAGAAGTCAAGACCCAAGATCGGTTTATATGGCAGCTATATCAAAACATGGACCGATATGGCCCATTTACAATATCAACCGACCTACACTAATGAGAAGTATTTGTGCAAAATTTCAAGCGGATAACTTTATTCCTTCGGAAGTTAGCGTGCTTTCGACAGACAGACGGACGGACGGACATGGCTAGATCGACATAAAATGTCACGACGATCAAGAATATATATACTTTATGGGGTCTCAGACGAATATTTCGAGTAGTTACTAACAGAATGACCA
This sequence comes from Stomoxys calcitrans, assembly GCF_963082655.1. Classification (NCBI taxonomy): domain Eukaryota; kingdom Metazoa; phylum Arthropoda; class Insecta; order Diptera; family Muscidae; genus Stomoxys; species Stomoxys calcitrans. The sequence continues at coordinate 233,660,488 of NC_081552.1, read as the reverse complement.
AATTAGTATACCCCCCATCTTATGGCGGAGGGTATAACAAGTAAAAGCGTGCTAACTTCGCAAAATTGCAAATTTTGCCCATGAACATTCCACTAAGGAACAGGTGCAAACTTCTCACATTTCAATGAATGCAGTCCGATTCAAGTTTAAGCTCAATGATAAGGGGCCTCCTTTTTATAGCCGAGTCCGAACGGCGAGCCGCAGTGCGACACCTCTGTGGAGAGCAGTTTTACATGGCATAGTACCTCACAAATGACGCCAGCATTAGGAGGGGAAAACCACCGCTGACAATTTTTTCTGATGGTCTTGCCAGGATTCGAACCCAGACGTTCAGCGTCATAGGCAGACATGCTAACCTCTGCGCTACGGTGGCCTCCTCGTGCTAACTTCGGCCGGGCCGAATATTGGTTATCCACTACCACAGATTTCACTAAAACTTACCCTAATTAACTGCGTTTGTATTTGAATTATTTAGGTCTCAAGAAGTCATATGGGGATATCGGTACTTAGAGGGACCGCTATCATCATATTGATCAATTCGGATAAAACTTATCACTGATGTTGTACGTCATGAGGGTTTTAGGCCAAATTTCAACCAAATCAGGTGAAAATTTAGGCTTGTAAGGGCTCAAGAAGTCAAATCCGGTGATCGGTTTATATGGGAGCTATATCTGTTTATAGATCGATCGGGATCCTACTTGGCATGGATGTTGGAAGTCATAGCACAAGTCTTTTTGACAAACTTCAGCCAAATTGGATGAAAATTGAGGCTTCTAGGGGCTCAAGAAGTCAAATCGGGGGATCGGTTTATATGGGGGCTATATCGAAATCTGAACCGATATGGCCCATTTGCAATACCCAAGGACCTACATCAATAAACAGTATATGTGGCAAATTTCAAGTGACTAGCTTTACGCGTTCGACCTCTATCGTGATTTCGACAGACGAACGGACGGACTTGGCTACTTCAACCTCGCGGCAGACGAAGTCTACACTTTACAAGACACTGATAGTACCCGTGCTGTTATATGGTTATGAAGCGTGGGTACTTGTGAAAGCAGATGAGGCAGTGCTTGAAGTATTTGAGAGAAAGATTCTTGGTAAATTATATGGTCCAGTTTGCGTTAATAGAGAATATAGGCGACGCATGAACCACGAGGTGTATGACGACGTAGACGACATAGCTACGCGTATCAAAATACGACGGCTGCGTTGGCTAGGTCATGTTATCAGAATGGCTGAAGAAGCTCCAGCAAAGAAGTCTTTTGAAGGCAAACACAGTGGTATACGGAAACCGGGAAGACCAAAAGCCTGATGGAAATATTAAGTGATGGGAGACACCTCGAAACTTGGTGTCCGAGATATTAGCATGAGCGCAGAAGATCGAGGCGCTTGGAACGCTACTCTATGTTCGGCTAGTGGAAGAAATATTCTGTCATAGCCAATTAAAGTAAGTAAAGTAAGTGTGTAAAGTAGTCGTTGACATCCCAAAATTTGGTTCTCCTCTTAATCGAGTTAACCTTTTACACATTGGAAAGTAGATTCCTAGAGATTTTACTTCAAGATTATTCTTATTTTGATAATAAGGTAAAATTCGATTTCTTTTTCTTTCAGATCATTTGCATTTAATTTGGAATATCTTATCAAATGAATCTCATTAAGCATCATGCTTTGGGATGACACTATAATTAAATTTATTTCCATAGATGTTCGTTGTGGTAGCTCTGTGCAGAAGAGCTATGAGTAATCAGCAAACGCTTTTGTGTTGTGGTTCTGAGATTACTAATTATGGCAACATTAAGGTCAATAATACACACACACACACACACACACACATGTATATATATATATATATATATATATATATATATATATATATATATATATATATATATATATATATATATATATATATATATATATATATTTTTATATATATATATATATAAATATATATATATATATATATATATATATATATATATATATATATATATATATATATATATATATATATATATATATATATAAACTTCTGCCAAACCAGCAAAACTTTAAGCTTCTACAAATCCAACACGGAAAATCCAAAGACGGGTTTATATGGGAGCTATATCAGGTCATAAGCCGATTTGTACCGTACTTGCCACAATTGTTTGAAGCCCTTGCAGAACACTACAAGGAAAATTTCAGCAAAATCGGACAAAAATTGCGGTTCTTAAGGACTAAGAAGTGAAATCGGGAGATCGGTTTATATCGGTTATATCAGGTTATAGACCGATTTTGACCGTAGTTTGCATAGTTGTTGGAATTCATAACAGAACACTACGTGCCAAATTTCAGCCAAATCGGACAAAAATTGAGGCTTGTAAGGACTCAGGAAATCAAACCGGGAAACCGGTCTATATCGGAGCTATATCAGGTTACCGACCGATTTGGATCTTACTTGGCAAAGTAGTTGAAAATCGTAGCAGAACACCGCATGCAAAATCTCAGACAAATCGGACAAAATTTGAGGTTTGTAAGTAGTCAAAAAGTCAAATCGGGAGATGGGTTTCTTTGGGAGCCATGTTATAGGCCGTTTTGAGCGTACTTCGTAAAGTTGTTGGAAGTCCTAACAGAACACCGCATGCAAAATTTCAAGCAAATCGGACAAATATTAAGGCTTGTAAGGACTCAAGAACAAAGATTTGACTTCTTCAGCCTCTGACAGCCGCAATTTTTGTCTGCTTTGGCTGAAATTTTGCACATAGTATTCCATTATGACTTCCAATAACTGCGCTAAGTGAGGTCCAAATCAGTCTATATCAGGTTACAGACCGATTTGGAGCATTGGACCTTCCATATAAACCGATCTCCCGATTTGACTTCTTGAGCCCCTGAAAGCCGCAATTTTTGTCCGATTTGGCTGAAATTTTGCACATGATGTTCTCTTATGACTTCCACTCACTGTGCTGAGTAAGGTCCAAATCGGCCTATAACCTGATATAGCTTCCATATAAACCGATTTCCCGATTTGAATTCCTGAGCCCCTGGAAGCCGCAATTTTCATCCAATTTGGCGGAAATTTTGCACATGATGTTCTCTTATGACTTCCACTAACTGTGCTGAGTAAGGTCCAAATCGGCCTATAACCTGATATAGCTTCCATATAAACCGATCTCTCGATTTGAATTCCTGAGCCCCTGGAAGCTGCAATTTTCATCCAATTTGGCTGAAATTTTGCACATAGCATTTTGTTATAACCTCCAATAACTGTGCTAAGTAAGTAAGGTCCAAATCGGCCTATAACCTGATATAGCTTCCATTTAAACCGATCTCCCGATTTGAATTCCTGAGCCCCTGGAAGCTGCAATTTTCATCCAATTTGGCTGAAATTTTGCACATAGCATTTTGTTATGACCTTCAATAACTGTGTCAAGTAGGGATCAAATCGGTTTTTAATCTGATATAGCCCCCATATAAACCAATCGCCCGATTTGACTTCTTGAGCCCCTGGAAGCTGCAATTTCATCCGATTTGGCATAAGTTTTGCACATGATGGTCTCTTGTGACTTCTAATAACTTTATTAAGTAAGTTTCAAATCGGTCTATAATCTGATATAGCTTCCATATAAACCGATCTCCCAAATCGACTTCTTGAGCTCCTGGAAGCCGCAATTTTTATCCGATTTGGCTTAAACTTTGCACATGATGTTCTGCTATGATTTTCAAGAGCTGTGCTTAGTAAGGTCCAAATCGGTCTATAACCAAATATAGCCCCTGGAAGCTACATTTTTGTCCGATTGGCCTGAAATTTTTATTTTTAGGTAATAAAATAATCGATAACAAAATTTTTTTTCAATTTTTAAACTTTTTTTTTATAAAATAAGTTTTTGATATATTTTTTTCAAATTTCTCTTGGTTCAATGGAATTTTGATTAAAAAATTATGTGTTATTGACTTTTTTCCATATCGATTGATATAATCGATAAATAATGCTGACATTTCTCTATTAGCCAATTAAAAAATTACGCAATTATCGTTTGCATTAAATTTTTAACAGTTAATTTTTTTTTTCAAAGCTTGGCATTGTTATTTTAATGCTTAATTTTTTATTAATATAATTTTTGCACAATCATTTATTTATTTTATTCTTTTTTATTCATTCACTCCCTCTCTCTTCGATTAAAGAAGAAAAGAAATCAGCCAATCAATAGCAGGGCAACATTGATTTATGAACTCGGTAACTTTCTTAAGAGCTTTTTTCTTTTGATATCTCATCTAAATTCTTGCCTTTAGACTCTCAAGACAGATAACCAAACAAAGTTCTTTGCGCTTAAACCCATGGCTAACGCATGAACGCACCACAATTTAGCTGCAGCCCTCAATGCCGCTCTAATGGGTTTTTCTATGCACACACACACACACACTCATCATTACACAAAATAATGATTGTTTACGAAATTCGAAAGATCGATTAGCGCGACCACCACTAAGATTAGTAACGGCAATTCGTTTGTATGGAGAGGAGGAACTTAACGCGATCGCGTTCACAATGAGACTGGAAAAAAGTTAAGGCAATTTTCAAGAAATACAACAAAAAAGTACTGCAACAACAACAAAAGTCACAACAATAGCCCACAAAACATTCACTGCTTTGGTGCTTCGTAAACAGCTACAACAACAGCAGCCAGTGCCAACAACAATCGATAAATATGCGAAGCAAACAAAAATCCGACAGTCGCCGGCCAGACATAACGACTGAGAGCAAAAGCGACCGCACTGAGAAAGAAAAGTGCTAAAGATAAAAAAAAATTAAACGACTTCAGATATAACTCTGAACGAAACATAAGAGCAGAGCTGAACAGAGCACAAGCAAAATAGATTGCTGCAAATCACATTAATAAGCTACAACGACAACAACAACAACAACATCTATAATAACAAACAAACTGTAAATAAGGCAAAATATCTTTGCCACTCGGCCAAAATTACACTGGTCTGCATGAGACGCGGCGCCATGTCATTGAAGCATGAAATGTTACAGCATCCCCCACCACACAATGCAATGTGTGAGATGAGTGTTTCAACACCATTTTCCTGTTTGTAGAAATTTTGAAAAGATCTTCTAAATGAAGGGGATAATAGTAAATAGGGGGAGAGACAAGTGAGTAGATAAACAAAGTTTGCAATGTAGTGATTTGAATTTAGTCACAGCATCGTAGGAATAGGAATCCTAAAGACGACTTTCGAATAATCTATTAGTCGACCTTTTGTGTAAAAAGGTCGAAAAGTCCAGGTCTACTTGCAATGATTAAACATTTGAATAATTGAATAATTTTGAAGTCGAAAAGAAAGCTGCACAGAGGTACAAGAAGGTAAGAATTATTTCCATATTTTCTGAGATGCATTTGGGTACTTTATTCTCAAGTACTACGTTTCATCGTAATTTAAACGGAAGTTATTTAAACGGAAGGCAGAACTTGGTAGTAGCATTACATGGTTGAATCGATTTGATGATCTTCGAGAGCGGTATTCAGATGGTTATAATAATTCGTGCCATATTCAAGCAAAAGTTCAGGGATTATGTCCTCATAAGTGTAAGAGTCAACAATAGTTTAATGTTTATGGAAGCTGGCACAAATGTATTGGGTTGCCCAAAAAGTAATTGCGGATTTTTTAAAAGAAAGTAAATGCATTTTTAATAAAACTTAGAATGAACTTTAATCAAATATACTTTTTTTACACTTTTTTTCTAAAGCAAGCTAAAAGTAACAGCTGATAACTGACAGAAGAAAGAATGCAATTACAGAGTCACAAGCCGTTGAAAAAATTTGTCAACGTAGACTATATGAAAAATCCGCAATTACTTTTTGGGCAACCCAATATTTGTTGTTCATTAAGCGTTTCTGTTCGATAATGGGCTGTATAGGGCTATATCTTTTCATTGCCCCCGTAAGGACTGTCCAGTCCTTATTGTCCAGATTTGAAATCTTCATCTCCTTAAAGACGTATCCACAATTTTCGGTATTCGATTTGCTCTGAAACCCACCTTTTTGATTCAATTTGTCTAAAAATTGGCAAGCGACATTTTCTCGGCATGGTAAAGGTATATTCCAATCCATGGACGAATAGAAAAATATTTTATAGTAGCTCCCATATAAGGGTACATTTCACATATTGAGATTTTTATACCCACCATTGAAGGAAGGGGGCATATTCACTTTGTCAATCCGTTTGCAGCATGTCGAAATATCCAGTTCCGATCCTATAATATATATATATATATATATATATTCTTGATCAGCGTAAAAATTTAAGACGCCATGTCCGTCCGTCTGTGTGTTAGAATCACGCTACAGTCTTTAGAGATATTGAGCTGAAACTTTGCACAGATTCTTTTTTTTTTGTCTATAAGCAGGTTTAGTTCGAAGATGGGCTATATCGGTCTATATCTTGAAATAGCCCCAATATAGACCGATCCGCCGATTAAAGATCCTAGGGCAATAAAAGCCACAATTATTATCCTACTTTTGCTGAAATTTGGAACAGTGGGTTGTGTAAGGCCACTCGACATCTTTCTGCAATTTGGCGCAGATTTGGATATAGCTGCCATATAGACCGATCTCTCGATTTAAGGTTTTGGGCCTATAAAAGGTGCATTTATTGTTTGATATCGCCGAAAGTTGGGACAGTGAGTTTTGTTTGGTCCCTCGACATCCTTCTTCAATTTAACCCAGATCGGTCCGGATTTCGATATAGCTGCCGATCTCTCGATTTAAGGTTTTGGGTCCATAAAAGGTGCATCTATTGTCTGATTACGCCGAAATTTAGGACAGTGAGTTGTGTTAGGCTCATCGACATCTATCTGCAATTTGGCCCAGATCGGTCATGATTTGGATATAGCTGCCATAGAGACCGATCTCTCGATTTAAGGTTTTGGGTCCATAAAAGGTGCATCTATTGTCTGATTTCGCCGAAATTTAGGACCGTGAGTTGCGTTAGGCTCATCGACATCTTACTTCAATTTAGGCCAAAGCGGTCTACATATACAGGTGGTCTACCCGAGGTGGTGGGTATCCAAAGTTCAGCCAGGCCGAACTTAACACTTTTTTACTTGTTGTTGGTTTGACAGAAGTTTGGTATGTAGAATAAAATTATGCCCTTCAACTACATTTATTATACCCACCACCATAGGTGGGGGTATACTAATCTAGTTATTCCGTTTGTTACATCTCGAAATATTGCTCTAGGTCCCTATAAAATATATATAATCTTGATCGTATTGACATTCTAAATGGAACTAGCCATGTCCGTCCGCCCATCCCCCCGTCCGCCCGTCTGTCGAAATCACGATTGAGGTTGAAAGCTAGCCACTTGAAATTTTGCACAGATACTTAATATTGATGTAAATCGTTGGGGTTTGCAAATGGTCCATATCGGTTCAAATTTGGATATAGCTCCCATATAAACCGATCTCCCGATTTGATTTCTTGAGCTGCTGGTAGTCTCAATTTTCATCCTATTTGGATGAAATTTTGCACATTATATTTAGCTATGACTTTCAACAACTGTGCCAAGTACGGTCCACATAGGTCTATAATCTGATACAGCTCCCGTATAAACCGATCTCCCAAATTGAATTCTTGAGCCCTTACTAGCCGCAATTCTCGTCCGATTTAGCGTATATTTTGCAGATGGTGTTGTGTTATGACTCCCAACAACTGTGGCAAGTACGGTCCAAATCGGTGTATAACCTGATGTAGCTCCCATATAAAACGATCACCCGATTTGACTTCTTGAGCCTCTGGAAGTCTCAATTTTCATCCGATTTGGCTGAAATTAGGCACATACTGTTCCGTTAGTACTTCCAACAATTGTGCCAAGTGCGGTCCGAAACGGTCTACAATCTAATATAGGTCCCATATAAACCGATCTCCCAATTTGATTTTCTTGAGCTTTTACAAGCCGCAATTTTTTTCCGATTTGGCTAAAAATTTGCATGCTCTGGTCTGTTATGACTTAGAACAACTGTGCAAAGTATGGTCCATATCGGTCTATAACCAGATATAGCTCCGATATAAACCGATCTTCCGATTTGATTTCTTAATCCCCTGAAAGTCTCAATTTTCATCCGATTTGGCTAAAATTTTCCGTGTAGTGTTCTGTTATAACTTCCAACAACTGTGCCAAGTACGGTCCAAATATGTGCATAACCTGATATAGCACCCATATAAAGCTATCTCCCAAATTGACTTCTTGAGCCCTTACAAGCCGCAATTTTCATCAGATTTGGTTGAAATTTTGCACGTTGTGTTCTGTTATGATTTCTAACATCTGTGCCTGGTACGGTCTTAATCGGTCGTGGACCTGATATAGCTCTCATATAAACCGATCTCCCAATTTGACATCTTAAGCCCGATTTAGCCAAAATTTTGCATGGTTTTGCGGAGAAAAATGTTCTTGCCGTTTCCTTAGAACACTAACTGTATCTGTTATCAGATTTCCTTCTTTGTTTGTGTAGGAAGATGTGTCTGTTGCCATCGGTTTGATGTTAAATTGTTTTGGCAGAATTTTTCAAACTCAAATATCAGAATTTGGCCACACACACACGTCTATATATTTCTTTCTTTTTCCTGTGTAGATGTTTTCCTCCCTTCTTTTGTCTTGCTTTTGATCTGGCACGAGTATAAGGCCACTGTCGGAACAGCGGGCATATGTTCTCTCCAGGTTTTGTCCTTTGTCGAGGTATGCGCACATAAGTGTCAGATGTTAAAAAAATGTTATCGAAATGATCGAGAACTTTCTAAGTATACCCTGGGATGAATCAGCTGTTTGACACAAGACAGCTGCTTACGACTAATGATTGTTTACAAAATTTAATTTTTATTTTTGAAGGATAACAATAGAAAAGAGAATAGAATTGAAACATTTGCAATGAGAATTCATTAACAGTGCGTCACTCTTCGCTATTGTTGTGATGTTTTTCTCGTTATTTAGCACTTCTTGTAAGGCGACAGTAGCCTCGTACACATCCAGCACGTATACTGTACCATCTGCATAGAGCAGTGTTGGGCAGTGGAAAATATATGCAGTAGTGTGTGTTTGTACACAAATATGTGCGGTAGTGTGTGTGTATAGAGTTGTGACATTAAGCTGTAGATTCTCAAAACATGGTTCTCATATGGTTTGGGGTGGCATTCATAGTATTTTGTGCTTTTTTTCTGCAAGGGCTGGACCAGTAACCTGTCTAGTGCTTCAACCATGGTTTCGAGATCTATAAGAACATGTGGAGTACAAGGCATGAGGCAGCTATTTCAGGTCACCAATTTAAATCAAAGAGGGGCCACTTACTTATATTTCCAGATATCGCAAAAGGCCTCAATTAGTTATTATATCATCCGTTTTATGACGGAGGGATAACAATTAATGTAGTGCAGTGTATTTATTGTCGACTACATATTCGCAATGAAACGAATAAAAGGCATAGATTGCATTTACAAAAAGTGAGAAAGTTAAAAAGTTCACATTCACAAACACATTCATTGTCGCACAGATTATCCGCAGTGCCACAATTCATGAGATGCCCAAGGAAATCGGTGAGAGGGTGGATGGTGTAACTAACGAAGGGGCAGGCTGTGGGGCAACCCACAAACCTAAAAAGCACATTGCAGACACGATAACATGCAATAGTGAGGGTAGTTGTTTGTGTTTTTTTTTTTGCAGCAACTACTGCAAGCCAAACCAAGAAGGAAAATATTCACTTTTTTAAAAAGCATTTACAAGGCAAGCGCGCAGCTGCAGCTGATTGTTGCAACAAAAACAACTGCTATTGCAGTCTGTCTGTAATTATTTCCTCACTTACAATGAAATAACAAAAAAATGTAAAGTCTTAAAACATTCAAGAGGACCAGAAGACTTTCAAACTGACTGAATGAGTCGTTTGTTAGTAAGTCGCTAGGCTACTTTGCTTTGGCTTAAGACAATAACATGGTGGCATGAAAATAAGCTTAACAAACGGTTCTGTAATGATACATGCTTTTTTGAAGTATATTCTGTTGGAATGAAAAAGCTTTGCGCCACCACATATGAGTGTATTTATATCGGGATTCTATATTGGGCCACTAAAACAAACAATTCATTATGGTCACTGACCATCAATCATCTGTTGAAAAAGCTTTATTTGTAACATTTACTCAGCCACTTTGCTCTCTGTTGTCTCTCCTTCTTTCTCTCTCTCTCACTCTCTCTCTCGCGCTCAATTGTGGTTTATGGTTATCTTTATTTTGTTTACATTCATGCCAGTTCTTTTTGTTGTTGATTATTTTGTGATACTCGTATCAGTCAACTTTGCCTCTATATTTACTTGCCTGCCTTAAGTGTTACCCAATTTTTCCTAACATAGTGATTAACTGGCCAGTTGCATGCGATATCCAACCATACCTGGCTTTTCAAGTCTGAGAATTTCGGTTAGCGAATTATCTTGTAAATGCTCATAAAATAATATACGCTCGAACCTAGCAATTATGTGTCTGGCAGACCTGTTTCATGCCGCAATTGTTGTGAAAAATTATGGGAAATACCCACGAGTGTTAATGAGATGAGGGAAGCCTTTGTTATACTCGTATGCTGTACGGGTAGTAAAGATAACAGATATTCTCCCAAATTTGTAAGGAAATACCTAATACTCCCTCGTAGGGATCTCAAAGTCGACTTTCGACTAGTCGATTAATTCACATTTTTTGTGTGAAAATGTCGAAGTCGACTTTTAGAGTTTAAAAAAGTCGAATAATCAAACTTGTAATCAAACAATGTGAAAAAAGGTGGGAAAAATTCGAAAAGTCGGCAAATGTCGACAAAACTTGAAAGAGGTCGAAAAAAGTCGAAAATTCGAAAAAAATAGAAAAAAGTCGAAAATTCGATTTTTGTCGCCGACTGCTTCGACTATTTTTTTATATTATTAGCGAAAATTTTCTTTACAGGGGCAAATAGCAAAATTACTTGAAATGGAGCGGTTTTAAAAGAAAATAAAAGAAGTCAAAATCAATAGTGGACCTACCTGGACAATATGGGTATCACATAAAATGTATTGGAGAGTAGAATATGGTATTTTAAACTCGGTTTCAAATACCCAGGAGGACGCTTCAACCACAAAACACCTGCAAACAGACTTATTGGAATTCATGTCAATATGGGGCTCAAACGAAAGGTTTTGTGGAGTATATTACGAATATGTCATATAAATCAAGTCAAAGTAAAATCAAGTCCAAATGGGCACATTAGCCGATCATGGCTATATGGTACTCAAATGAAAGGTAATTGAGTACGAGTATCTAGGTGGCGCTTTACCTCCTAATATCACCTCATAGAGGTTATTGAACCACCATGTCAACTCAAATGAAAATTATTTGAGAATAAACAAGTAAGAGCGTGCTATGTTTGGCCGGGCCGAGTCTTATATACCCTCCACCATGGAACGCATTTGTCGAGTTCTATGCGCGGTATCTCTTTTTAGGCAAACAAAGAATATTGAATAAGAACTGTTATGCTATTGGAGCTGAACATTGTAGAAGTCATTGTGTAAAATTTCAGTTCATTCGGATAAGAATTGCGTCTTGCAGGGACTCAAGAAGCAAAATCGGGAGCTAGGTTTATATGGGAGATGTATTGATCGATTCAGACCATATAAGACACGTATATTGAAGGTCATGAGAGAAGCTGTTGCACAAAATTTCTGCCAAATCGGATGAAAATTGCGCCCTCTAGAGGCTCAAGAAGTCAAAATCCAAGATCGGTTTACATGGCAGCTTTATCAGGTTATGTACCGATTTGCGCCATACTTAGCACAGTTATTGGAAGTCATAACAAAACCCCCCATGCAAAACTTCAGCCAAATCGGATGAGAATTGCGCTTTTTATTGGCTCAAGAAGTCAAGATCCAAGATGGGATTATATGACAGCTATACCAGATTATGAACCGTTTTGAACCATACTTAGCGCAGTTGTTGGAAGTTACAACCAAACACTTCATGCAAAATTTCAGCCAAATCGGATGAGAATTGCGCCCTCTAGAGGCTCAAGAAGTCAAGATCCAAGATGGGATTATATGACAGCTATACCAGATTATGAACCGTTTTGAACCATACTTAGCGCAGTTGTTGGAAGTTACAACCAAACACCTCATGCACAATTTCAGCCAAATAGGATGAGAATTGCGCCCTCTAGGGGCTCAAGAAGTCAAGATCCCAGATCGGTAAATATGACAGCTATATCGGGTTATGAACCGATTTGCGTCATACTTAGCACATTTATTGGAAGTCATAACAAAACCCCCCATGCAAAACTTCAGCCAAATCGGATGAGAATTGCGTTTTTTATTGGCTCAAGAAGTCAAGATCCAAGATCGGTTTATATGGCAGCTATGTCAGGTTATGTACCGATTTGCGTCATACTTAGTACATTTATTGGAAGTCATAACAAAACATTTCATGCAAAATTTCAGCCAATCGGATGAGGATTGCGCGCTTTATTGGCTCAAGAAGTCAAGATCCAAGATCGGTTTATAGGACAGCTATATCAGATTATGAACCCATTTAAACGATACATAGCGCAGTTGTTGGAAGTGATACCAAAACATCACGTGTAAATTTTCAGTCAAATCGGACGAGAATTGCGCCCTCTAGAGGCTCAAGAAGTCAAGACCCAAGATTGGATCATATGACAGCTATATCAGGTTATGGACCGATTTGAACCATACTTAGCGCAGTTGTTGGAAGTGATACCAAAACACCACGTGCAAAATTTCAGTAAAATCGGACGAGAATTGCGCAGTCTAGAGGCTCAAGAAGTCAAGACCCAAGATCGATTTATATGCCAGCTATATCAAAACATGGACCGATGTGGCCCATTTACAATTCCAACCGACCTACACTAATAAAAAGTATTTGTGCAAAATTTCAAGCGGCTAGCTTTATTCCTTCGAAAGTTAGCGTGCTTTCGACAGATGGACGGACGGACGGACGGATGGACATGGCTAGATCGACATGACGATCAAGAATTATATACTTTATGGGCAGATGCAGATGCATATTTCGAGGTGTTACAAATTGAATGACGAAATTAGTATATCCCCATCCTATGGTGGAGGATATCAGATATCCAATTTAGGGACCCAGTGTTTGGGGGTCCAATAAAACCCCCAAACCGTACAATGACAATATGGGGCTCAAAGTAAAGGTATTTGGGAGTAGAGTATGATATTTGAGGCCAAATGGCTGAGGGACCATCCCAACATAAAAAAACTCCATTACTCTGTCCTTGTCCCTTTAGAAAGATTAATCACTTGCCATTCAACGTGTCACGTTCACGCCGTGAGTAAATCACGTCACGAATGTCACAACAGCCAATGTTCTGACTTTGTCCCTTTAGAAAGATTAATCACAGATAGACATAGGAAGCACTGAGGCATTAATCATGACCAAACACCACTTTCACCTATAGAATGAATCACGTCTCGGCGATTAGCCTAGCCAGCGTTCTGCACCTCAAACATAGGACCCCTTGGCCACGCGTTCGTGCCAACCGCTACTTCCACGTTCCGGTGACTTTCACACAGTCAGTGACTCACCTCTCGGTGATCAGCCTTGCCAGCGTTCTATCCTTGTCCCTCCGACACAGGAATCACTGGCTATTCAACTTGTTAACCGCCTCCCGCTGACCTAGTGCCATGTTCACGGCGTGAATAAATCATGTCACGGTGATAGGCCCAGCCAGTGTTCTGATTTGGTGTGCAAATTGTGGAGCCTTCAATCTGCTTTGCCAAAGCTATGCCCCGCTGTTCGTTACCTAGGAGCGAGAGAGCCATGGCGTGATGCGCATTAAAGTCCCCTAGAACCAGACGATTATGGACAGATAGTAACCCACTTATGGCAGGGTTGCAAGCTCGGCCATTAATTGGGACACAGCTAGCAACCAGCGGTATATATGTATAGCTCTATCTCGGCAGTATCGGACCTAGCTGCTATCCCCATGCACTTCATGTATGGGGTCACTAGCGCCAGGCGTAGGCGAGATGGGTGTCATTTTGCACGGAATGCTGTATCACGAAGACCAATTCCCCACCTCCGTTCTTTGAGCGATCCTTACATAGCACTTTGTATCCGTGACAACTGTGCAAGCTGCAGGTGTTGGTCAGCTTTGTCTCCTGGGTGGCTGCAATCTCTTCGATCTTGCCACGGAGACCGTTGCAGTTTAGTTGCAAAAATGATACACTTCCCGGCGCTGGCCTGGTAATGTTGGGACTGGGTTGCATATATTGCCGCACGGGAGAGGTCGAGGGCTCACATAGTCCGACGACGAGGACGCAGAAGGCGACGAGGACGCAGAAGGCGTCGAGGACGCAGAAGGCGACGAGGACGTAGAAGGCGTCGAGGACGCAGAAGGCGACGAGGACGCAGAAGGCGACGAGGACGCAGAAGGCGTCGAGGCCGCAGAAGGCGACCAGGACGCAGAAGGCGACGAGGACGCAGCAGGCGACGAGGACGCAGAAGACGACGAGGACGCAGAAGGCGACGAAGACGCAGAAGGCGACGAGAACGCAGAAGACGACGAGGACGCAGAAGGCATCGAGGACGCAGAAGGCGACCAGGACGCAAAAGGCGACCAGGACGCAGAAGGCGACCAGGACGCAGAAGGCGACCAGGACGCAGAAGGCGACCAGGACGCAGAAGGCGACCAGGACGCAGAAGGCGACCAGCACGCAGAAGGCGACCAGGACGCAGAAGGCGACCAGCACGCAGAAGGCGACCAGCACGCAGAAGGCGACCAGGACGCAGAAGGCGACCAGGACGCAGAAGGCGTCGAGGACGCAGAAGGCGTCGAGGACGCAGAAGGCGTCGAGGACGCAGAAGGCGTCGAGGACGCAGAAGGCGTCGAGGACGCAGAAGGCGTCGACGACGCAGAAGGCGACTAGTACGCAGAAGGCGACGACGACGCTTGTGACCCACTGCTGTCTATGTTCGCACATCACCTTGCAACATATTCAGAACGCAGAAGGCGACGAGGACGCAGAAGACGACGAGAACGCAGAAGGCGACGAGGACGCAGAAGGCGACGAGGACGCAGAAGGCGTCAAGGACGCAGAAGGCGTCAAGGACGCAGAAGGCGACCAGGACGCGGAAGGCGACGAGGACGCAGAATGCGACGAGGACGCAGAAGGCGACGAGGACGCAGAATGCGACGAGGACGCAGAAGGCGTCAAGGACGCAGAAGACGACGAGAACGCAGAAGGCGTCAAGGACGCAGAAGGCGTCAAGGACGCAGAAGGCGACCAGGACGCGGAAGGCGACGAGGACGCAGAATGCGACGAGGACGCAGAAGGCGACGAGGACGCAGAATGCGACGAGGACGCAGAAGGCGTCAAGGACGCAGAAGACGACGAGAACGCAGAAGGCGACGAGGACGCAGAAGGCGACGAAGACGCAGAAGGCGACGAGAACGTAGAAGACGACGAGAACGCAGAAGGCATCGAGGACGCAGAAGGCGACGAGGACGCAGAAGGCGACGAGGACGCAGAAGGCGTCGATGACGCAGAAGGCGTCGATGACGCAGAAGGCGTCGATGACGCAGAAGGCGTCGATGACGCAGAAGGCGTCGATGACGCAGAAGGCGTCGATGACGCAGAAGGCGTCGATGACGCAGAAGGCGTCGATGACGCAGAAGGCGTCGATGACGCAGAAGGCGTCGATGACGCAGAAGGCGTCGATGACGTAGAAGGCGACCAGGACGCAGAAGGCGACCAGAACGCAGAAGGTGACGACGACGCTTGTGACCCACTGTTGTCTATATTCGCACATCACCTTGCAACACACTCAGTATGACTATACTGCCGAAGTGATGTGAGGCCAGAGCAAGATCGAAAATGTACCCACTCCATACACAGGTTACACCTCACCTACACCGGCGGTTCTGGCAAACCGAAAAGAACCAGGTTCCTTTCAATCCCTCCACGGACCAGAAGCGCGCGGAGAAGGCACAACGGGTTGTGCCTTTCCCATAACGAAAAAAGAACGAACACGTACACTGAGGTGGCAGCCCATTCCATCGGCTCAATCCGATGCGTACAACCGGCTGCCATGGGATTGTGTTGATCTAAGAGTTCCTCTGCCTGTGCTGGAAAATTTTGCCTCACTTGGGCCAGTTGAGCGGCTGTTGCGTTACAAATGTCTCGGAATGAAAATTCAACCTTTTTGAATATTAGAAATACACCCGCGGTGGTGTGTCTCCCAAGTTATCTTTAGCCAGACTTAATGCTTTTTTAATTGTTTTTCCACTCATAGCCACTAAATCCATCATCTAGACTTCAATTTTAGTATGAACATTGAATAATTTCTTACTATTCGATTACGATCTCCATGATGACTGTATTGATAGAAACCCTCAAACTCTTCGAAAATGCGTTTCACCACAAAGCACACACCCAGACACACCTTAATCTGTGGCGTTTGCTTGTTTAACGAATTTGCTTATAAACTAGAATTTTAGCGCTCAATCGTTACGAAAATCTCATGAATATTGCAACAACGAAAGTGAGTATGGGGAAAACAAAAATAGAAAGTAAATTACCCAGCTAGACCAATGGGCGATTTATGCAAACATCCGAAAGAAAACGAAAAGAAATTTCTAAAGGAATATAAGCTAGGAGTGAAAACCAGCCGTCTGTTGTCCATAGATGCAACAAAACTGGATCAGGTTGTTAGCCACCACGCTAACACCTCAGGACAATGTTTAAGTCGTGTTTTCTATCATCAATTTTCCAATATGGCAGATGATTGCAGTGACAGATGGTCATTAAAGGAATACTTGTAGGTATGTAGTAAAAGTCCTCAAAGTTGAAGATGATTGGTGCATAATTCTATGCACCATATATGTAGCATAGAGTAATTGGTGTATGATCGCTATAATACCCAGCAAACAATTTTGGTTAGGGTTCTCTTTAACGACTATAATGTCTGGTTAGGCCAAGTTAGCATGTCCACCTATGACTTTGAACTTCTGGTTTGGCATTCTACAAAAATGAATTAATTGAAGATTTTTATAGGAATTGTTATGGCATTTTAGCCAAATCGGATAAAAATCGCGGCTTGTAAGGGCTCGAGAAGTCAAATCGGGAGATCGGTTTATATGGGAGCTATATCAGGTTATAGACTGATTTGGACCGCACTTGTCACAGTGGTTGGAAGATGTAACAGAACACTACACGCAAAATTTTAGCCAAATCGGACAAAAATTGCGTCTTCCAGGGGCTCAAGAAGTCAAATCGGGAGATCGGTTTATATGGGTGTTATATCAGGTTGCAGACCCATTTTGCTTGTAGTGTTTTGTTAAAACCTTCAACAAGTGTGTTAAGTATGGTCCAAATTGGTCTATAACCTGATATAGCTCCCATATAAACCCATCTCCCGTTTGGACTTCTTGAGCCCCTGGGAGCCTCAATTTTTATCCGATTTGGCTGAAATTTTGCATGTAGTATTTTTTTAAGACTTTCAATAACTGTGCCAAATGCTGTGCTGATCGGTTTATAACCTGCTGTGCTGATCGGTTTATAACCTGATATGGCTCCCATATAAACCCATCTCCCGATTTGACTTCTTGAGCCCCTACAAGCCGTAATATTTATTCGATATGGGTGAAATTTGCCATCTGGTGTTCTGTTACGACTTTCAACAACTGTGCCTAATGCGCTAAAAATCGTTCTATAACCTCATATAGCTCCCTTATAAATCGATCTCTTGATCATCATTGTGCGGTTCCTAGAAGTTTTAATTTTTGCTGGTTTGACAGAAGTTTGCTATGTATTGGTTGCCCAAAAAGTAATTGCGGATTTTTCATATAGTCGGCGTTGACAAATTTTTTCAACGGCTTGTGACTCTGTAATTGCATTCTTTCTTCTGTCAGTTATCAGCTGTTACTTTTAGCTTGCTTTAGAAAAAAAGTGAAAAAAAAGTATATTTGATTAAAGTTCATTCTAAGTTTTATTAAAAATGCATTTACTTTCTTTTAAAAAATCCGCAATTACTTTTTGGGCAACCCAATAGCATAAAATTACGGCCTACAACTTAATTTGTGTTGCATAAATTTTTATCAGAATCCATGGTGGTGGATACGCAAGATTCGGCCCGGCCGAACTTGGCACGCTTTTACTTGTTAGTTGTTCATAAATCAATCCAAAAAAGTTTGCTGGGTTATTTTTTATTACATGAGGCTCCATTTTAAGCCTATAGAGTACTTCGTATACCACATCTTTGAGGAAAACTCTCAATCGAGAACAACTAATTTGTGCAAAGTAACACAGCAATCGATAGTCTATGACTAGCTGGAACATCATCATAACCATAACAGACTTTGGTAAGACTACTAACCGAAGAAGTGAAATTTTGCCAAAATAATTTCCCAAGCTTCCTGTATACCAGCCATCAAAGCTGAGCACCATATAGCCATAGAACAGGTTCCAGTTAATTATATCTCTGGGCAGTTATTTATAGGCATTTCCGTTGAGAGTAGATTTTTCAATTTGAAGATGGACATGAGCGACCAATCAGCTATGCCACAGTCAAAGACCACCTTCTTATTTATTTTATGATCAAAATGATGCTGGCCACCTAGCTTGGCCAGCCTTTTAAGTGTCGGCATTAAAATTATAATAAAAAAAAAATACAAAAGAAAACACTTTCGTCGTATCGTATCTTGACTAATCACATGGTGGTGGTGACGAATGAGGACCAGTAATAATACCACCATACAGCATACCGAAGATTGTGACTCATTGCGGGCTTTATGCGGTGGCGGTGTTGATCATGCCAGTGGTCACAGTCAAGTCAAGCTGAGCGTTCGCTTGCTAGCCCCAACAACTATACAACAGAAGCCTTAAACAATTGAAGTGAATAACCTGATCTCTTGGTTAATGGTATTAAACTCTTTCAATGATTTCTTTATGGCCAAAACTGGTAGTCAATGGTCCATTTGGTCTACTATCATAAGCGTGTGTAGCATGAATGAATTCGTTTGTTTTGGTTTTGACTCTAAGGCATTGCGTTGTCTTTAGCCAGTCAGTCGTCCATTTAGCCATATTTCGTGGTGTTTCTTGGCCACAACAAACGCCCCATATGTATGGCGAAAAAAAAAAAAAAAAAAAAAAGACACGGAAATCTTAACACCCCATTGTATTTCTGGTAGTCCCCCAAAGTCTGCAATTTTTGTTTGTTTCATTTGCTTGGCTGTTAATGGTTTGTTAGGTGTGGTAAAAGTGTCTCAAGCTTTATTTTCTTTTTGCATGTAAATGGGCCAATAGCTGATCGAATTTCTTGCTAATTGAAGTGTCGCTTTAAACGTGACCACAAGGTTTCGTTTCAGTATTCACAACAGCTTTTGCTGACTCAATCATTTTGGTATAAGGAAAACAGTCTTTTAGCATTTTTTACAGAACTTGATTTTGGCAATGTGTTACTCTCAAAGGGCCATATGTTTCTTAATCAATCAAAGAAGGAGTAACCATTTGATCATGTTGTTATAGATCGTTCAACAATTAGGATGGCATGCATCATAGCGAACTTCGCTATGGATCTTTGCCTTTCCTTTAATTCGATACGACAGAGTATTTGCCCCATAAGCCTAACTTGCAAATGCAAATTTTGCCCATGAACATTCCACTAAGGAACAGTGGCAAACTTCTTCTCACATATCAATGAGTGCAGTCCGATTCAAGTTTCAAGCTCAATGATAAGGGGTCTCCGAGTCTGAACGGCGTGCCGCAGTGCGACAACTCTTTGGAGAGAAGTTTTACATGGCATAGTACCTCACAAATGTTGCCAGCATTAGGTGGGAAAAACAATTGGTGAAAAATTTTTCTGATGGTCTCGCCAGGATTCGAACCCAGGCGTTCAGCGTCATAGGCGGAAATGCTTACCTATGCTCTAGAGTGGCCCCGCGTAGTTCATACGATGCCTATCTTCACCATTAACCCAGACTGGTCCATATATTTTACGAATAATTTTTCTCTCCAAATTTGATTATCGCACAGTGGGACAAAACCGAAAAAATAATAAAACAAGTAAAAGCGTGCTAAGTTCGACCGGGCAGAATCTTGGGAAACCACTACCATGGATGCTGATAAAAATTTATACAAAATAAATATATTGGAAGGGCATTCTCTTATTCTTCATACCAAACTTCTGTCAAAGTAGCAAAAATTAAAGCTTCTAAGAATCGAATAAGGATGATCCGGAGACCGTTTTATATGAGAGCTACAACAGGTTATAAAACGTTTTGGAGCGTATTTGGCACAGTTATTGGAAGTTGTAACAAAACTCTATATGCGAAATTTCAGCCAAATCGGACAAATATTGCGGCTTGTAAAGACCTATGAAGTCAAATCGGGAGATCGACTTATATGGGAGTTATATCCGATTATAGACCGATTTGGACCGTACTTGACACAGCTGTTGGAAGTCATAACAAAACATTACATGTCCAATTCTAGCTAAACCGGAAACAATTGCGGCTTCCAGGGGCTCAAGAAGTCAAATCGGGAGATCGGTATATATGGGAGCTATGGGTTGCCCAAAAAGTAATTGCGGATTTTTTAAAAGAAAGTAAATGCATTTTTACTAAAACTTAGAATGAACATTAATCAAATATACTTTTTTTACACGTTTTTTTTTAAAGCAAGCTAAAAGCAACAGCTGATAACTGACAGAAGAAAGAATGCAATTACAGAGTCACAAGCTGTGAAAAAAATTTGTCAACGCCGACTATAGGAAAAATCCGCAATTACTTTTTGGGCAACCCAATATATCAGGTTCTTGACCGATTTGGACCGCACTCGCCAAAATTCTGGAAAGCGATAACCGAACATTAGATGCAATATTTCAGCCAAATCGGATGATCGGTTTAGATCAGAAGATCGGTTTAGACCATATTTGGCACAGTTGTTGAAAGTCACAACAGAACTTTATAAGCAAAGTTTCAGCCAAATCCGATAAATATTGTGGCTTCGATGGTCTCAAGAAGTGAAAAAGGAAGATCGGTTTATATGGGAGCTATATCAGACTATAGACCGATTTGGACCGTACTAAGTACAGTTGTTGAAAGTCATACCAGAACACTGTGTGCAAAATTTTTTTGCCAAATCGGACTAAAATTGGTCGAACGCGTAGAGCTAGGCGCTTGAAATTTTGCACAGATACTTAATAACGATGTAGGTCCTTGTGGATTGCAAATGGCCAATTTCTGTTCAGATTTAGATATAGCTACCATATAAACCGATCACCCGATATGACTTCTTCAGCCTTTACAAGCCACAATTTTTGCCCAGTTTGGGTGAAATGTTTCACGCAGTGTTCTGTTATGACTTCCAACAACTGTGTTGAGTACGGTCCAAATCGGTCTATAACCTGATATAGCTCCCATATAAACCGATCTCCCGATTTGACTTCTTGAGCCCCTGGAAGCCGCAGTTTCTATCGGATTTGGCTGAAATTTTGCATGTAGTGTTCTGTTGTGACTTTCAACACCTGTGTTAAGTATAGTCCAAATCGGTCTATAAGGTGATATAGCTCCCATATCAACCGATCTCCCGATTATATTTCTTGAGCCCCTGGAAGCCGCAATTTCTGTCTGATTTGACTGAAATTTTGCGTGTAATGTTCTGTTGTGACTCTCAACAACTGTGTTGAGTACGGTCCAAGTCGGTCTATAACATGATATAGCTGCCATATAAACCGATCTCCCGATTTGACTTCTGGAGTCCTTACAAGTCGCAACTTTTGTCCTCTTTGGCTCACATTTTAAATGTGGTGTTCTGTTTTGACTTTCAACATGTGCACCAAATCGGTCAAGAACCTGATATAGCTCCCATATAAACCGATCTCCCGATTTGACTTCTTGAGCCCCTGGAAGCCACGATTTGTGTCTGATTTGAGTGAAATTTTGCCTGTAGTGTTCTGTTATGACTCTCAACAACTGTGGTAAGTGTGGTCCAAATCGGTCTTTAACCATATATATATATAGAGTGCAGTCCGATGCAAGTTTAAGTTCAATTGTAAGGGACCTCCTTTTTTACAGTCGAGTCCAAACGTCCCGCAGTGCCACATCTCCTTGGAGAGAAGTTTTCACATGACATAGTACCTTACAAATGTCACCAGCATTAACAGGGGAAAGCCACCGCTGAAAATTTTTTCGGATGGTCCCGCCAGGATTCGAACCCAGTCGTTCATCGTCGTGGGCGGTTCAGAATAGGTCTGCACTACGGTGGCCTCTTTACTACCTGCAGTTTCCGAAAATCACTTTAAATATTTTAGCAAATTCCATAACCTTCGTCATTGATAATTACCCAATTTGTACAACTTTTACTCAAGACTCAAGTGTTACCCCTACTGCCCAATGCCTACTTTCTTCATTTATTGCAATCAAATGAAGCCACACCAGCTAACCGCCCATCTTCCAAATTCAATAATTAACATATTTCTATAAACAAAATTCCAAAGTCCAAGATTCGATAGTCTGTTTAAAGCTTCCAAGCATTAAACATGCCATGGACATAAACACAGCACTTGCACATGGAATATTCAAAGGCAATACAAGCAAAATGGATGGAATTTCATAGCATGTTGATGATTAAGCCAACTCATTGACTTGTTGGTCTGCAGCTTTTGGCCATCCCAAATGGCCTTAGACCACATCAGAAAGTTCAACAAAATTCCGGTTGAGTGAAAGCTATTGCGGCTCCAATGCCATAAGGCATAAGCCAAGATTCTCAACGGCAGCAACAAAAACAAGGAGCCTTATTTCGAAACGCTTACTGCCAATACAACAGCCAGTCAGAATGTTGATCATTTCATGATCATAAATGTAAATATTTGCCAACAAACTTGAAGTCGCAATGGTCAACCTCACCACACACCACACACCACTACCCGCTTAAGTGACTTGGTATGAAAATCGTTAATTTTTAATAAGCCAAAGTAGGTTTATGGTTATCAAATTCTGCTGTTTGTGCGCTGCCCCCTTGCGGGCAGCGGTGATGTTGCTGCATTTTTTTTTGCTAAAAGTATCATGACTACATTAAAAAGAAATGCTAATAAACAACATTTTTATACCATCCACCATAGGGTGAACTAATTTCGTCATTCCGTTTGTAACTTCTTGAAATATTCGTCTAAGATCCCATATGTATGAAATTTCAGACAGATTGAATGAAAATTGAGGCTTCCAGGGGCTCAAGAAGTCAAATCTGGAGATCGGTTTATATGGGAGCTACATCAGGTTATAGACCGATTCGGACCGTACTTGGAACAGTTGTTGGAAGTCATAACAGAACACTATGTGCAAAATTTCAGCCAAATCGGATGAAAATTGAGGCTTCCAGGGGCTCAAGAAGTCAAATCGCGAGATCGGTTTATATGGGAGCTATATCCGGTTAAAGGCCGATTTGAACCGTACTTGACACAATTACTGAAAGTGATAAGAGAACATTATTTACAAAATTTCAGCCCAATCGGATGAAAATTGGGGCTTCCAGGGGCTCAAGAAGTCAAATCTGGA
The DNA here is from genome assembly GCF_963082655.1 of Stomoxys calcitrans. NCBI lineage: Eukaryota > Metazoa > Arthropoda > Insecta > Diptera > Muscidae > Stomoxys > Stomoxys calcitrans. Next base: position 233,636,911 of record NC_081552.1, on the reverse strand, counting down.
GATCGGTTTATATGGGAGCTACATCAGGTTATAGACCGATTCGGACCGTACTTGGAACAGTTGTTGGAAGTCATAACAGAACACTATGTGCAAAATTTCAGCCAAATCGGATGAAAATTGAGGCTTCCAGGGGCTCAAGAAGTCAAATCGCGAGATCGGTTTATATGGGAGCTATATCCGGTTAAAGGCCGATTTGAACCGTACTTGACACAATTACTGAAAGTGATAAGAGAACATTATTTACAAAATTTCAGCCCAATCGGATGAAAATTGGGGCTTCTAGGGGCTCAAGAAGTCAAATCTGGAGATCGGTTTATATGGGAGCTTATCCGGTTATAGACCGATTCGGACCGTACTTCAAACAGTTGTTAGAAGTCATAACAGAACACTATGTGCGAAATTTCAGCTAAATCGGATGAAAATTGAGGCTTCTAGGGGCTCAAGAAGTCAAATCGGGAGATCGGTTTATATGGGAGCTATATCAGGTTACACACCGATTTAAACCATACCTAGTAAAGTTGTTGGAAGTCATAACAAAACACCGAATGCAAAATTGCAGCCAAATTGCGCCCTCTAGTGGCTCAAGAAGTCAAGATCCGAAATCGGTTTATATGGCAGCTATATCAGGTTATGAACCGATTAAAACCATACTAAGCACAGTTGTTGGATGTTATAACCAAACACTTCATGCAAAATTTCAGCCAAATCGGATGAGAATTGCGTCCTCTAGAGGCTCAAGAAGTCAAGATCCGAAATCGGTTTATATGGCAGCTATATCAGGTTACACACTGATTAAAACCATACTTAGCACAGTTTTTGGATGTTATACCCCAAACACTTCATGCAAAATTTCAGCCAAATCGGATGAGAATTGCGCGCTCTAGAGGCTCAAGAAGTCAAGATCCGAAATCGGCTTATATGGCAGCTATATCAGGTTACACACTGATTAAAACCATACTTAGCACAGTTTTTGGATGTTATAACCAAACACTTCATGCAAAATTTCAGCCAAATTGCGCCCTCTAGTGGCTCAAGAAGTCAAGATGCGCCTCTAGAGGGCGCAATTCTCATCCGATTTGACTGACATTTTTTTTCAGCATACGTGTCTAATATGGTCTGAATCGATCAATAGCTTGATACAGCACCCATATAAACCGATTCAGCGATTTTGCTTCTTGAGCCCCCACAAGGCGCAATTCTTATCCGAATGGACTGAAATATTGGGTTGCCCAAAAAGTAATTGCGGAAAGAAAGTAAATGCATTTTTAATAAAACTTAGAATGAACTTTAATCGAATATACTTTTTTTTCAATTTTTTTCTAAAGCAAGCTAAAAGTAACAGCTGTTAACTGACAGAAGAAAGAATGCAATTACAGAGTCACAAGCTGTGAAAAAATTTGTCAACGCCGACTATATGAAAAATCCGCAAATACTTTTTGGGCAACACAATGACTCCTACAACGTTCAGCATTCACTTCATTCATGGTCCGAATCGAACTATAACTTTATACAGCTCCAATAGCATTACAGTTCTTATTCATTATTCTTGGTTAGCTTGAAAAGAGATACCGCGTAAAGAACTCGACCAATGCGATCCATGGTGGAGGGTATATAAGATTCGGCCCGGCCGAACTTAGGACTCTTTTGCTTATTTTATTTGTCCTCCTAAATGCATTACCTAAACAATTTTACCAATTTTACCCCCGCTGCGTTCACTGCTTCACAGTTGTAACATGAACAACGTTAGTTCAGCGTAAGGTAACATTTTACAAAATACAACCCTTCGTAAATGTTAGGACACCCCCAAACGTTACCATAGCAACCAAATATTTTTTTAACAAATTTTGCAAACAAACAACATTTATGTACTCCCTAAGCAAGCAAAGCAAAATAAATTAAATTTATATAAAAATAAAAGCATCATCTAAAAATGACTTCTTCTGGCAATTGGCTGCAGGTCATTGTGGATTGTGAACAACCCAAATTGAATACCTTGCCCTCCTGCATGACGGTGAGTGATGTAAAATGCGATAATTATGTGCGTCTCATAGCCACAGACATAGCCATTGATGAGGAGCCACCCATGGCCACATTGAAAGTATTTCGTGGCATAGAATTGGAATCGGAACATGAATTGAAGGGCATACCCTCAGCCATTGTTAGTTTGTATATCGATGACTCGGAACCCAAGACACCAAGTAAGCCAATCTCAATCTCTAATTCATTTAAATAAAAATGTCTTTGTTTCAGTTGTTGCAGTGGCCATTGCCGAATCGGTGCTTTTTTATCGTCACATGAAGCCCTATTTCAAATACACCCTTCCTGAGTTGGAGGTCTTGGATGAGGAGAGAGAAATCTGGCGACAATTAAATTTGGTTGGCATTGAGGAGCAGCAGCCTTTAATCGATCGCTTGAATGTCATCGAAAGACCCAAATTGACAAGAAAATCTCAGCATTTATTGAACCTTTTGCCACAGGATAGAAATGTAAGTAAAAAACAATTAAAGGTGGGCTAAGTTGGTCAGGCCAAATCTCCACCTCCATCCACCTTGGTCAAGTTCTCTGTCCGGCATCCCTTAACAGGCAATAGGAAAAATTTCAGCCGAATCAGATGAAAATTTAGGCTTCTAAAGACTGAAGAAGTCAAATCGGGAGATCGGTTTATATGAGGGCTATATCTGTTTACAGACCGATTCGGGTCATACTTGGCATGGATGGCGAAAGTCATAACGCAAACCTTTGTTCCAAATTTTAACCAAATCGGAGTAAAATTGGGGCTTCTAAGGGCTGAAGAAGTCAAATCCGGGGATCGGTTTATATAGGGGCTATATCTGCTTACAGACCGATTCGGATCATACTTGGCATGGATGTTGAAAGTCATAACTCAAGTCTTTGTTTAAAATTTTAGACAAATCGGTTGAAAATTGAGGCTTCTAAGGGCTCAAGAAGCCAAATCCGGGGATCGGTTTATATAGGGGCTATATCTGCTTACAGACAGATTCGGATCATACTTGACATGGATGTTGAAAGTCATAACTCAAGTCTTTCTTCCAACTTTCAGCCAAATCGGATGAAAATTTAGGCTTCTAAGGGCTGAAGAAGTCAAATCCTGGAATCGGTTTATATGGGTGCTATATCTGCCTATAGACCGATTCGGATCATACCTGACATAGATGTTGGAAGTCATAACTCAAGTCTTTCTTCCAACTTTCGGCCAAATCGGATAAAAATTGAGGCTTCTAAGGGCTGAAAAAGTCAAATCCGGGGATCGGTTTGTACGGGGGCTATATCTGCCTATAGACCGATTCGGATCATACATGACATGGATGTTGAAAGTCATAACTCAAGTCTTTATTCCAAATTTTAGACAAATCGGATGAAAATTTAGGCTTCTAAGGGCTCAAGAAGTCAAATGCAGGGATCGGTTTATATGGGGACTACATCTGTTTAGGTATGGACTGAGGAGCATTCCCGACTACCTGGCACCTGTGCCGACTGGAGTAAGGGCATTCGCGATTCGTTTTCCTGAGAGGGACGAATGTAGGGCGGATGGTGTACTTGAGAAGGATGAGACCTAGATCTACACAGATGGCTTCAAGATAGAGTCAGGGACTGGAACTGGGGGTCTAATCTGATGCACTCAATATCAGTATGTCTCTGAGACTGCCGGACGAGTGTACGGTCTTTCAGGCAGAGGTCTATGCCTTTGCAGTAGTCGCAAGAGAAATTCTGGCAAGGGGTTAACCGTTCTCGAAACTCAGAATTTATGCGGCGCTCAAGGCCTTGGGGTCGAGGATGGTGAGGTCGAAATGCTTGGCGGACTGTTTGGAATCCCTGGATAGGCTTCGGGCCCACGATGGGTACTCTGGCATGAGTGGATTCCAGGGAATGAGCGGGCGGACGAGTGCGCCAGGACGTGTTCGTCTCCGCTGGGCGGACCAGTCACTGGTCTTGCCTACGTGCCATTTGTCGAGCTGCTGAACACAGTAGAGGGGATGGTCAGGGCGGCATCGGTGGCGATGTAGGACACGGTAGATGGTTACCTTACAGCGAAGGCGCTATGGCCGATCATCGATCGGAGGAGGACACGGGAATTGCTGGCATTCGATAAGAGGTCGATGAGTACTTTGACAGGGGTCATAACCGAACACTGTGCCATAGGCCGCATGGCGGCGCGCATGGGGATACCGCACAATGACTTCTGTAGGAGTTGCCTCGATGAGGATGAGGAGGAGACAATTGAGCACTTGCTTTGTTCCTGTCCGAGTCTGCAGAGACGTAGGCTCTGCTTTGTTGAGGGAACAGGATGATTCCGACGAGGGGGTGACACAGGCTCCGGCGTAGGTAGATCCATGCTTGCGTAGCGAAGGGCGGTTCTTCACCTCCCGTTCGGGTTTCACCACTCCTCCTGTCTTTTTCTTTTTATTCGTGTATAACCTCTAGTACGAGGTCTCACATTTTCCTTTTCTTCCCTTTCTCTCTCTCCACCGAGTGAACTCAGCTTTGGTGGGCGACCCATGCAACCTAACCTAACCATGTGGTCGCCGATCAATATTTCGAGGTGTTACAAACGGGATGACTAGATTACTATACCTTCATCCTATGGTGGTGGGTATAAAAATGTTGTCTTTTCAAAACTTGTGTTAAAAAAAAAACAAACAAAAGCGTGCTACGTTCCGCCGGGTCGAATCTTAAGAACACACCACCATGAATACAGGTAAAATATGGGAGCTATATCTGGTTATAGACCGATTAGGACTGTACTTGCCACAGTTGTTGAGAGTCATAACGGAACACTATGTGCAAAGTTTTACCCAAATCGGTCGAAAATTATGGCTTCCAGGGGCTCAAGAAACCAAATCGGGAGATCGGTCTCGGAGATTGGGTCTTGACTTCCTCAGCTTTAAGAGGGCGCAATTCTCGTCCGATTTTACAGAAATTTTGCATGAGGTGTTTTGTTATGACTTCCTGCGACTGTGCTAAGTGTGGTTTAAATCGGTTCATAACCTGATATAGCTGCCATATAAATCGATCTGGGATCTTGACTTCTTAAGCCGCTAGAGGTCGCAATTATGGTCCGATTTGGTTGAAATTTTGCGTGAGGTGTTTTGGTATGACTTCCAACGACTGTGCTAAGTGTGGTTCAAATCGGTTCATAACCTGATATAGCTGCCATATAAACCGATCTTGGGTCCTGTCTTCTTCAACTTTTAGAGGGCGCAATTCTTATCCGATTTGGCTGAAATTTTTCAAGAAGTGTTTTATTATGACTTCCAACAGATGTGCCAAATATGGTTTTAATTTGTCCATAACCTGATATAGCTGCCATATAAACCGATCTGGGATCTTCACATCTTGAGTCTCTAAAGGTCGTAATTATTATTCGATTTGGCTGAAATTTTACAAGAAGTGTTTTGTTATGATGTTCGGCCGGGCCGAATTTTATATACCCTTCACCATGGATCTCATTTGTCTAGTTCTTTTCCCGGTATCTCTTTTTAGGCAAACATATGATGAATGAAAACAAGTAAAAGCGTGCTAAGTTCGGCCGGGCCGAATCTTATATACCCTCCACCATGGATCGCATTTGTCGAGTTCTTTTCCCGTCATCTCTTCTTAGGCAAAAAAGGATATAAGAAAAGAGTTACTCTGCTATTAAAACGATATCAAGATATGGTCCGGTTCGGACCACAATTAAATTATATGTTGGAGACCTGTGTAAAATTTCAGCCAATTCGTATAAGAATTGGGCCCATTGGGGCTCACGAAGTAAAATAGAGAGAACGATTTATATGGGATCTGTATCGGGCTATAGACCGATTCAGACCATAATAAACACGTTCGTTGATGGTCATGAGAGGATCCGTCGTACAAAATTTCAGGCATATCGGATAATAATTGCGACCTATAGGGGTCAAGAAGTCAAGATCCCAGATCGGTTTATATGGCAGCTATATCAGGTTATGAACCGATTTGAACCTTATTTGACACAGTTGTTGATAGTAAAAATGAAATACGTCATGCAATTTCAGCCAAATCGGATAGGAATTGCGCCCTCTAGAAGCTCAAGAAGTCAAATCCCCAGATCTGTTTATATGACAGCTATATCAGGTTATGAACCGATTTGAACCATACTTGGCATAGTTGTTGGATATCATAACGAAATACTTCGTGCAAAAATTCATTCAAATCGGATAAGAATTGTGCCCTCTAGAGGGTCAAGAAGTCAAGACCCAAGATCGGTTTATATGGTAGCTATATCAGGTTATGGACCGATTTGAACCATACTAGGCACAGTTGTTGGGTATCATAACAAAACACGTCGTGCGAAATTCCATTCCAATCGGATAAGAATTGCGCCCTCTAGAGGGTCAAGAAGTCAAGACCCAAGATCGGTTTATATGGCAGCTATATCAGGTTATAAACCGATTTGAACCATAGTTGACACACTTGTTGGATATCATAACAAAACACGTCGTGCAAAATTTCATTCTGATCGGATAAGAATTGCGCACGCTAGAGGCTCAAGAAGTCAAGACCCAAGATCGGTTTATATGGCAGCTATATCAGGTTCTGAACCGATTTGAACCATACTTGACACAGTTGTTGGATATCATAGCAAAACACGTCATGCAAAATTTCATTCCAATCGGATAAGAATTGCGCACTCTACAGGCTCAAGAAGTCAAGACCCAAGATCGGTTTATATGGCAGCTATATCAAAACATGGACCGATATGGCCCATTTACAATACCAACCGACCTACACTAATAAGAAGTATTTTTGCAAAATTTCAAGCGGCTAGCTTTACTCCTTCGGAAGTTAGCGTGCTTTCGACAGACAGACGGACGGACAGACGGACGGACGGACGGACAGACGGACGGACATGGCTAGATCGACATAAAATGTCACGACGATCAAGAATATATATACTTTATGGGGTCTCAGACGAATATTTCGAGTAGTTACAACAGAATGGCTCCACCATCTTATGGTGGAAGGTATAAAAATTGCTATGATATTGGAGCTATATCAACTTATGGTCCGATTCGGACCATAATTGAACTGAATGTTGAAGACAATATTAGAAGTCGTTGCGCCCTCTAAGGGGCTCAAGAAGTAAAATAGGTAGATCGGTTTATATGGGAGTTGTATCAGGCTATAGACCGATTCAGACCATAATTGGCGCGTAGGTCATGAGAGAAGTCGTTTTACGAAATTTCAGCCAATTCGGATAGGAATTGTGCCCTCTAGAGGGGCTCAAGAAGTCAAGATCCCAGATCGGTTTATATGGCAGCTATATCATGTTATGTACCGATTTGCGCCATACTAAGCACAGTTGTTGGAAGTCATAACAAAACACCTCATGCAAAATTTCAGCCAAATCGGATAAGAATTGCGCCCTCTAGAGGCTCAAAAAGTCAATACCCAAGATCGGTTCATATGGCAGCTATATCCACACATGGACCGATTTGGCTCATTTACAATCCCAACCGACCTACACTAATAAAAAGTATTTGTGCAAAATTTCAAGCTCCTAGCTTTACTCCTTCGAAAGTTAGCGTGCTTTCGACAGACAGACGGACGGACATGGCTAGATCGACTTATATATATTTTATGGGGTCTCTGACGCATATTTCGAGGTGTTACAAACAGAAGAACGAAATTAGTATACCCCCATCCTATGGTGGAGGGTATAAAAATTGCTTAAAATTTTTTTGCCATCTCCAAGTACTGTTACCCATCTCTAATGCAGTGATGTTCATAACTCCTTTAGCACTTTGCAATTTTTCCCTTAGGACTTTTTCTAAAAATGTTCTTGAATTTCTTTCTAGGATTTCATTCGCCTACAAGTTGATGGTCCTCTCATACGCTATTCTAATGCGGTGGCCTTAAAATGTTTAGCCCGAGTATCCAGTGGAGATTCTTTGCCACCCTCTCATCTAGTGATTGCCACCGATAATGGAGAAATCATAATTGTTGAACCGCAGAGTTTCAGTGTACTCTACCGCGTCATGGCCTGTCCTGATATTACCCCCAGCATGTTGGCCGTCAATGGTTGTTTTGAAACGGATTTTTGCATCGCCATTGCTACCCGTTATGGTTCGGTCTATCTGCTGCGCAAAACTGCCCCAGAGGGTCAAGAGATCTTCAAACTCTCCTATCCCCTAACGGGATTGGTACTTTTGCCCATCGATCAGACCATAGTGGTCTCCTCAATGGATAAGAAATTGGTGTGCTACTCCAAGAAGGGCAAACAGTTGTATATGGTGTCCCTGGCCCAACAGCCCATATGCATGACCATGATCAATCTCAGCCATTTGGGATTGACCCTGATCTGTGTGGCCCTGGAGGGTGGATTGGTGCAATTTTATATGCAAAAATTTCTAGTGGATGAATTTCAAATCGAAGGCACTGTCAGCTCTATGGTGTTTGGCTATTTGGGCCTGGAGGAACATGTGCTGTGTCTGACCACTCTGGAGGGTGATTTGGTTATAAAAATTCTCAAAAGAACTGCCTGCTTTGAACCTAATCAGAATCTATCGGGCAGAGGTTTGCCCAACAACAACAGCGATATGGTGAGTGCTTCTGTGCTGGAGAAACCTAAGAAAAGTTCGATTTTTGTGGAGCAGGTGGCCAGAGAGAAACAAAATGCCAAAGGTGGGATAGAGCAACATTTTCAACGATTGCGATTTATGTTAGTTTTTGCTTTTAGCCACCTACGGCAGCTTCCAAGTGGAACTATGGCGCTTAAGACACACAGCGGCTCGTGCCACCGTGGATGCCTTGAATTCGTCAGAGCGCACCATTTCCGATGATATAACCCATGCCCCTGTTAAATTGTCTGCTGAAGTGTGTGGCGTGGGTCCTGTTTTCCGTTTGTATTTGACCATACAGAATTTGTCTACCTATAAAATGGCTTCGAATTTAATGGTTCTCTTGCATGCCGATAGGAGACATTACACCATACAGAAATCGGTGGCTAAGGTAAGACAGATAAAAAAAAAAAACAAAAAAAAAACAAGTAAAAGCGTGCTATGATCGGCCGAGCCGAGTCTTGGATACGCACCAACATGGGTTAGTGGGAAGTCAAGATCCAACATTGGTTTATATGGCAGCTATATCAGGTTATAAACCGATTTGAACCATACTAAGCACAAATGTTGGAAGACCTAACATAACACTTGGTACAAAATTACAGCCAAATCGAATGAGAATTGCGCCCTCTAGTGACTCAAGAAGCCAAGATCCCAAATCGGTTAATATGGCAGCTATATCAGGTTATGAGCCGATTTGAATCATACTCAGCACATTTGTTGGAAGTAATAACGAAACACTTTATGCCACATTTCAGCCAAATCGGATGAGAATTGCGCCCTCTAGAGGCTCAAGAAGTCAAGATCCAAAATCGTTTTATATGGCAGCTATACCAGGTTACCCACCGATTTGAACCATACTAAGCACAGTTGATGGAAGTCGTTGCAAACAACTTTATGCAAAATTTCAGCCTTATGGGTTGGGCATTGCGCCCTCTAGAGGCCTAAGAATCAAGATGTTAGATCGATTTATATGACAGCTATATCAGGTTTTATGCCGTTTTGAACCGTACTTGACACAGTTGTTGAAAGTCTTAACAAACAACTTCATGCTAAATTTCAGCCACATAGGTTGAGCACTGCGCCCTCTAGTGGCTCAAGAACTCAAGATCCAAGATCGGTTAATATGGCAGCTATATCCGGTTATGAGCCGATTTGAATCATTCTTAGCACGGTTGAGAATTGCTCCCTCTTGTGGCTCAAGAAGTCAAGATCCCAGATCGGTTTAGCTGCCATGTAAATCAGATCAGTTTATATGACAGCTATATCCGGTTATGGACCGATTTGAACCATACCACGATGAACGATTTGAACCATACTTATCACAGTTGTTTGAATTCATAACAAGCCATTTTGTGCAAAATTCCAGTGCCATATCTATTCACATCTGCATCTCGTATAATCTTCTCCAGCAGGATATTAAAGAGATCACATGGTAGGCTATCTCCCTATCTGAAACCTCGTTTGGTATTTAATGGTTCCGAGAGTTTCTTTCCTATTCTTACTGAGGAACGCGCATCAGCAAGTGTCATCCTGCAGAGTCTTATTAATTTTGCAGGGATACCAAACTCAGATATGGCTTGAAAGACCTTTGTACGTAAAGGAGTATCGAAGGCAGCTTTGTAGTCAACATAGAGATGGTAGGTTTTGATTTGCCCTTCTCGGGTCTTTTCCTGGATTTGGCGCAGGGTGAATATATGGTCCAGGGTGGATTTACCAGGTCTAAAGCCGCATTGATAGGGCCCAATTATCACATTGACTTTCGGTTTTAATCTCTCACACAGTACGTTCGAGAGTATCTTGTATGCGATGGGGAGAAGACTTAGTCCTCTGTAGTTGGCACATTCCGTCTTGTCTACTTTCTTGTGTACGGGACATAGTATGCTGTGGCTCCAATCATCGGTTATGAGTTCTTCTAGCCAGATTGCGCAGATAAGCTGATGCATACGCCTTATCAGCGTGTCGTCTCCGGTTTTTAATAGTTCAGCGGGTAACTCGCCAGCTCCTGGTGCCTTGTTGTTCCTTAGTCGGGTCGATGCTGAGCTTACAATCATCGGTTATGCGTTCTTCTAGCCATATTGCGGAGATAAGTTGATGCATACGCCTTATCACCGTGTCGCCTCCGGTCTTTAATAGTTCAGCGGGTAACCCGTCGGCTCCTGCTGCCTTGTTGTTCTTTAGTCGGGTCGATCCTGAGCTTACAATCATCGGGTATGCGGTCTTCTAGTCAGATAAGCTGATGCATACGCCTTATCAACGTGTCGCCTCCGGTCTTAAATAGTTCATCGGGTAACCCGTCGGCTCCTGCTGCCTTGTTGTTCTTTAGTCGGGTCACTGCTGAGCTTACAATCATCGGGTATGCGTTCTTTTAGCCACATGGCGCAGATAAGCTGATTAATACGCCTTATCAGCGTATCGCCTCCGGTCTTAAATAGTTCAGCGGGTAAGCCGTCGGCTCCTGCTGCCTTGTTGTTTTGCAGTCGGATCACTGCTACTTGGACCTAGTACAACTCACTGTTTAAAATTTTAGCGAAGTCGGAAAACAAATGCGCTGAGCTTAAGATGCTAAATCGGCAGATCGGTCTATATGGTAGCTATAGCCGAATATAGTCCCACTTGACGCATTCTAGAATTTAACAAAATTTCAACTCAATATCTCCAATTTTAAAGACTGTAACATGATTACAACTGGCGGACATTTGGACAGACAGACACATTGACGTTGTTCAATCGTTGTTGTTGTTGTAACCACATTTGTATGTGAAAATGGCGATTCTCGTCTAGCACCATATTTGAGGAAGCTCGTTCCGATTCATAGGATCGATCGCAGCGGGAACGTTATGACCTTTGGTTATTTAATGGCACCAATAACTCCGTTTGTCATATCGAGCATCAAGGCACTTAATATTCATGCAAAATGTCAGTGCCACCCGGCCTTTCACTGAGACACTTCACTTGATACCGCTGATTGTCCGCGACTGCAGTTGCAGCTACTTCGTATATGGAGCATTCCACTATCCAAGTATTCCACTGAACGTGACCGGTAGCTCTCGGCTGAGTTTCTCGTTATATATTCTTGATCGTCACGACATTTTATGGCGATATAGCCATGTCCGTCTGCCTGTCCGTCCGTCTGTCTGTCGAAAGCACGCTAACTTTTAAAGGAGTAAAGCTAGGCGCTTGAAATTTTGCACAAATACTTCTAATTAGTGTAGGTCGGTTGGGTTTGAAAATGGGCCAAATCGCTCCATGTTTTGATAGAGCTGCCATATAAACCGATCTCGGGTCCTGACTTCTTGGGCCTCTAGAGGGCGCAATTCAGATTTTGGATCTTCATCCGATTTGGCTAAAATTTTGCACGAGGTGTTTTCTTATGACATCCAATAACTGTGCTAAGTATGAAGCAAATCGGTACATAAACTGATATATCTGCCCTATAAACCGATCTGGGATCTTGATTTCTTGAGCCTCTAGAGGGCGCAATTCTCATCCAATTTGGCAGAAATTTCGTACAACAGCTTCTCTCATGTCTTTCAACATAGGTGTCCAATAGGGTCTGAATCGATCAGTAGCTTATTTTTATAAACTTTGTGGGGTCGGAAATGGATACTTCGATGTGTTACAAATTGAATGACAAAATGAAAAACGCCTCTATCCTGTGATGGTGGGTATAATATGAACCAAACGCCAAGTTTTAAGTGTGCACAATTTGTTGCTTAAAGCTGTTGAAAGTAGTCGTTTTTTGGAAAAAAAAGACAAACGGACAAATGTCAGCAAATTATGTTTCCTAATTTCAAAAATTTGATTTGCTATAGTTCAACTTTGATTGTCTAACCCACCTCTCTCTCTCTATAAATATCTATTTTTCTTCAGCTTCCTAGTATTCTGCCTGGAGTTCCCTTAAAAATTGATTTTGAAATAGTTGCAGTTTTGGATATCAATGACAAATTGCCCCCACACACTTTGACGCCAGACAACTCACACATACGAGTGATGATAACGAAAACCCAACAGACAAAGCCATTGATAGCAGCTGTCATAGCCATGCCACAATCGGAAGCCAATTTTTAAAGCATACGGTAAGGCGTTAACAAAAAGAAATCTACCACAAAATTAGTAGAGCAACAAAACGTTAATGTTAAATTTTTGAAATTTATTTTACAACACTAATAAAACTAATAAATTATTATATTCCTTAACCATGTTTCTTAGGCGACTGCTGTGTTGGATGGATTGTTTGATTGATTTCAGCATTATTGCAGTGTTTAAGCATACTTGGGGGCATACTTCTCGTAGACCTTAATGTAGGCCTCCTTGGCGGCATCTTGAGACATACCTTTGTGAGAATTCCAGGCATCCCACATGGCTTTCTTTTTCAAATCCAAGGCTCCAGGTCTTTCAGTGCTGACATCACCAAAGGAGGCCTGCTTGAAGAGACCATAGAATTCCAAGAATTCAGAGTCCGAAGGCTTCTTGGAGAAGTTTTTGGCCAATTCACAAGCTTCTTCGAAACTAACCATGATGAGGATGATGAGATTTAGGGATCTGCAGGAAGAAAGTATTATTCGATATTTTTTCTAGTTTCTGGCTTTCTCCAATTACCCTGCTTTGCTTAAAAACAAAATTAAAGCGAAATGATAAAATTCTCAAGTGGCCTCTGGCTATTTATACTTAAGTTTTTAAGATTGCCCCAAGTGTCTATGCGAAATGTTTAAATTAATGAAATGTTGATTAGTTTTTATCTGCAAGCTGTCTCTGTCATTTGCTATCATAGTTTCCCGTGAAAAGTTAGAGGGGGTTTCATGTCACGTGCTATTGAGAGTGATAATGATAAGATATCCATACGTCATTTAAAGTTTTTTTTTCAATAAATCTTTACTAAAGATATCAATATTCAATTGCTTAGAGATTTTAATTAGTTAGCCAAAAATCAATTACTGCAAATGTTCTATATCTCAACGATTTAATGAAATGAGTGATTCAGTAATCCTTATCTAAAATGGTAAAATTCGCATTGCGGCAAACCTTGAATGCAAGTCATAAAATATAGTCGCTCACTGGAAAATGGCCTTCCTCATTGGAGAAGCACATGCATTAGTTCTTAATGCATGGCTACCAACCACACTAGGTGAAACAAGGTCAAACGTGACAAGTTCGGCCTGACATTCAAGTTATTTCCATGGTTCTTCTCTATAGGCAGAAACTAAAGATGGATACTAGAAGGAGAAAATTACATGCCATAATTCTACGTTGGGTAGCAAATGGGTCAAATCGGTTCATATTTCCATATAGCTTCCAAATCAAAAAGACAAATCAAAGGACCAGATTAGTCTTCTTTAGCCCCTAGAAGCCGCAATTGTTATCCGATTTGGCTAAACACCAACATCAGTGGTAAGTATGGTCCAAATGCGTGTATAACCTGAAATAGCCCTCATATAAACCGTTCTTCCGATTAGACAGTTTGTTGTCTGATTTTACAAAAATATTGCTCGTAGTATTTTGTTATAACATCCAAAATCCATGTAAATATTTGTCGAAATCGGAGTATAACCTGATATAACTTTCAAATAGACCGATCTTTCGATTTGTCTTCTATGGCAGCTAGAAGCTTTACTTTTTCACCTCATTTGACAGAAAATTTGTACGTAAAAAAAAATCTGCAAAATCATTCCGTAAGCGAGAGAAAAGAACGTTTGATGCCTTAAGTGGTACTATATGGTAAATTCTTTGTGGATTTATCTCAAGCTCTGAAATTTGTCAAGCACGCCTAAGAAATAAATATTGTGTGATTTTCATATGAATTCTGCACAGCTCTGGAAAAATGTCTTTCGAATGATGCAAATTTCATTGAAATCCATTCAGCCGTTTGACCGTAATATGTATCACAAACTCGCTTTTATAAAACCCTTGGCGGTTTAACAGTATAATAATATGAGTGTTACCCACCCACCTTATTAGTGACACCCACCCACCCACAAAGTTTTTTGTCTTGTTATGTAGGCTTCCAATAGATATACATACATACAAACAACAACAACAAAGCATATGCCTCGCAAAGCCGAGCCTTAATTAATTGGTTGACATGCTAAGTAGGGCCACCCACCACACACATCACACTCTCACTGCACCCACACCTAAAAAATTATACTCTTTCTCTCGCACCATGTGTTTCTCTTACTCTCACCACTAATACTACAACCTTTGACTTTGCATTCACACCCATAAAGAATGCTTTAGAAAAAACCCAACAACAACCCTCACCTAAAAAATTGTACTCTTACTCTCGCACCATTTGTTTCTCTTACTCTCACCACTAATACTACAACCTATGACTTTGCATTCACACCCATAAGGAATGCTTTAGAAAAAACCCCAACAACAATATGCTGTGCTTATACTTCTTCTTCTTGTTTTATCGAAAATGAATTCCTCATTTTGGCGATTGATGTCCAATTTATTCAGCCGTTTGGCCGTAATATGTACCACAAAATCGCCTTTATACAATAAAACCTTTGGCCGTTCAATAATCTATACATATAAAAGGGTGGAGGCCACCATAGCGCAGAGGATAGCATGTCCGCCTATGACGTTGAACGCCTGGGTTCGAATCCTGGCGAGAACATTTGAGGCAACATTGTGAGGCACCTTGCCATGTAAAAAGTTCTCTACAAAGAGTTCAGACTCGGCTACAAAAACGAGGCCCGTTATCATTGAGCTTAAACTTGAATGGGACTGCACTCATTGGTATGTCAGAAGGTTTCCACTATGGTCATGGACGCAATTTGAAAATATATTTAAATAAGTTGCGTGACTGAATGATAGCTGACTAACTGATCATCGCCCAGCCCAAAATGGCTAAAGCTAGAGTCATGAATTTTTGTATGTATGTCGGTCTTGGGTCACAGGCATGGGATAAGGCTGGATTTGGTGATATTCGTACGTATTTAGATACTAAACAGTACCAAAAAGTACGAAATGGTACGCATTTGCCCAGCGAGAACGGAAAGAGCAGAAATTATGTTCTTGGGCTCAAATTAAGGAGCGTCTCGATTTTTTTTTTTTCAAGTCGTACCGGAAGTAGGAGAAATAATACATTTAGTACTGCAATTGGCACTATTTGGTACTTTCTTGGTTAATTAAACTATGAGCTCTGATCTTTGGTACTTAAATACTATATGGCAACCTTAGTTGGGTGACAATAAGAGTTTTTAGAAATTTTTACATTTAGGTACTAAAAAAAGTACCAAAAAGGGTTAACTTTGCAAAATTTCAGCCAAATCAGAAGTAAATTGCGGCTTCCAGAGGCTCAAGAAGTCAAATCGGGTGATCGCTTTATATGGGAGCTATATCAGGTTCTTAACGGATTTGACCCGTACCTGGCGCAGCTGGTGGAAGTCATAACAGAATACTATATGCCGAATTTAAGCCAAAGATGGTGTTACAAACGGAATGACCAGATTGGTATACGCCCTCCTATGGTGATGGGTAAAAAAAATTACTAAATTTGCCGCGCCCAACTATATCGGATACATTGTAAAATATGAGGACCATTCGATTTCGGTTAGGTTTAGATATAACTCTTAACTCTTTTGGGGTTTTACTCTACTGTGATATACCATTACCCCAAATTGGCATTTCCGATTACTTAGATTGGCTGTTGTACTGTGTTACTAACGATTAATCATTCAACTTGAAAGGATCCCTTTCTAATAAAACCAATTTTACTTTTCTGCTTTTTGTTACCACATGCCAATTTCAGCAAAAATTAAACATTTATGTACAATAAATAGGCAATACGAAAATTTCCCCGTTTTCATTAAAGATTACTCAGCTGCATAGCAATAAAATTTGAACAAGTAAAAGTGTGCTAAGTTTGGTCAGGCCGAATCTTATATACCCTCCACCATGGATTGCATTTGTCAAATACTTTGTCCGATATCTCTTCATGGGCAAACAAGAGATAATTGATAAGAATTTGTATGCTATTGGAGGTATAGAAACTTATGAAACGATTTTTTTTTGGCTCTTGAAGACCAAAATAGAAGACATTGTGTACGAGCTCAGCCCAAACGGATAACAGTTGCGCCCTATTGTGGCTTTAAGAAGTAAAATCGGGGTATCTGTGTATTATGGGAGCTATATCAGGTTAAAGACCGATTCAGACCATTTCTAAACACTTAGGTTAAAGGCCATAGAAGAAGAAGTTGTGAAAAATTTCATTAAAATCGGATATAAATTGCGCCCTCTAGCGGCTCAAAAACTATAATCAGGATCGGTCGGTTTATATGGGAGCTATAAGAAGTCATGAACCATTGCTATATCAGGTTATGAATCGATTTGAACTATACTTGGCACAGTTGTTGTAAGTTTAAGCAAAACAATTCATGCAAAATTTCAGCCAAATCGGATAATAATTGCGCCCTCTAGCGGTTCAAGCAGTCAAAATCCGGGATCGGTTTATATGGGAGCTATATCAGGTTATGAACCGATTTGGACCATGCTAAGCACATTAGTTTAAAGTTAGAACGGAATACTTCATGCAAATGTTTAGACAAATCGGATGAGAATGCGCCCTCTAGAGGATTAAGAAGTCAAGATCCTGATTATTAACCAATTGTGACCATACTTAGCACAGCTGGTGAAAGTCAAAAGAAAACACTTCATGCTAACTTTCAGCCAATCCGGATAAGAATTGCGCCCTCTAGCGGTTCAAGCAGTCAAAATCAAGGATTGGTTTATGTGGGAGCTTTATCAGGTTATGAACCGATCTGAACCATATTTAGCACACTTGTTGGAAGTTAAACGAAACACTTCATGTTAAATTTCAGACAAATCAGATGAGAATTGCGCCCTCTAGAGGCTTAATAAGTCAAGATCCAAGATCGGTTCATATCGGAGCTTTATCAAGTTATGAACCAATTTAAACCATACTAGGCACAGTTGTTGGAATTCAAAACGAATCACGTTGTGCACAATTTCACCCAAATCGGTTAATAATTGAGCTCTCTAGTCAGGTTATGAACCGATTTTGACCATGCTTATCAAAGTTATTGGTAGTCATAACATAATCAGAACTGCGCCCTCTATAGGCTCAAGAATCTAAGATCCAGCATCGGTTTATATGGGAGCAATATCAGTTTATGAACCGTTTTTGAACATACTCATCACAGTTATTGGAAGTCATAATTAACCACTTCATGCAAAATTTCAGGCAATTCGGATGCGAATTAAGCCCTCTGGCGGGTCAAGATCCAAGATCGGTTTATATGGGAGCTATATTAGATTATGAATTGATTTTGTCATAGTTGGTGAAAGTCATAACGAAATACTCTGGCTAAAATTTCCTACAAATAGGATAAAAATTGCGCCCTCTAGAGGCTCAAGAGGATTCCAAGATCCAGGATCGGTTTATAGGTTACTAGCCGAACCGGGCCCGTTCCACCGAGCCTTCTTTAACTCTCTAAGTTCTTTTTAGGGTGGGGACATTTCCTACCCTATGACGCTGAACGCATTCGAATCCTGACCAGAACATTGGACAAAGCGGGGTTTATCCCCTCTTAATATTGGTGCTTTAGGACGTACCCCAAAACACTTGTCTCTAAAATTGGATATCAAATTCGGTTTCCACTCTCAAATACCTTTCATTTGAGTGCCATATTGTCATGGGTCAAATAACCCATTTGATGTATCTTTAGGAGGAAAAGCGCCACCTAGACTTGAACGCAAATTTTAATGTCATATTTGGCCACCGTAGCGCAGAGGTTACCATGTCCGCCTATGACGAATCCAGTCGAGACCATCAGAAAAAATTTTAAGCGGTGATTTTCCCCTTCTAATGCTGGCAACATTTGTGAGGTACTGTACCATATGGTATGACTGCCATTTAAAAACTTCTCCACAAAGAGGTGTCGCACTGCGGCACGTCGTTAGGTCTAGGCTTTTAAATGAAGATTCCTTCTCATTGAGCTTAAAAACCTGAATCGGACTGTACTCTTTGATATGTGAGAAATTAGCCCCTGTTCCTTAGTGGAATGTTCATGGGCAAAATTTGCATTTGTAATCTACTCCCTAATAACTTTCATTTCAGTCCCATATAGCCATGGTCGGCTAATATGCTCATTTGGGAGTATTTGGGGTTGGGCGACCTCCCGTTACTTGCACCTAATGTTTTATGCCATATTTATAATCTACAGGGGAGGAGGAGGGGTGTTCGCTGGGTACTTCGACAGACGGACGGACCGACAGTTTAAACAGGGCTAAATGGATTTAGAAGGAAGGCCACCGTAGCGCAGAGCTTAGCATGTCCGCCGAACGCCTGGGTTCGAATCCTGGCGAGATCATATATATATATATATATATATATATATATATATATATATATATATATATATATATATATATATATATATATATATATATATATATATATATATATATATCTTATATATAAAAATCAATTTGTGTTTGTTTGTAGGTTTGTTTGTATGTTTGTGGTGAAAATAGGGTACTAAATTTTTTGATATCTGAAGGGGGGGCAGACCCTCCCCCTTACCCTATTTTTCAGAAACGCCAGATCTCGAAGATGGGTGGTGCGATTTCAGCGAAATTTTGTGTGCTCTCACAAATTTCGGATGGGGTACCTAGGGGGGCTGCCCCACCCCCAAAACCTACCAAACATATATTTACACCAACCACGACAATATGGGACTCAAATGAAAGGTATTTAGGATAAGAAAACGTATCTGATATCCAACTGTCGGACCAAGTGCTAGGGGGACCACATCAAGCCCCAAGATACCCCTAAATCGGACATATTTACCGACCATGGCAATATGCGACTCAAATGAAAGGTATTTGCGAGTAGAATACGAATCTGATATCCAAATGTGGGACCAGCTTTCTGGGGGTCCAACCCTTCCCCAAAATATCCCCCTAAACAGGACTTATTTACTGACCACGGGAATATTGAAACATCCCCCAAAGGGGACAAATTTACGACCATAGCAATATGGGGCTTAAATGAAAGGTTTTTGGGAGTAAATCACGAATTTGATAACAATATTCGGGAAAAGTGTCTACGGGGCCACCCCACCTCCACAACACCACCCAAATAGGAAGTATTTGGTGACTATTGCAATATGAGGCTCAAATAAGAGGTATTTTAGAGTAGGACACGAATCTGATAGTCATTTTCAAGGCCGAGTCACTGGATGGCCGCCCATCCCTCAAAACACCCCCCAAGTTTCATGGTCATGTTGGCCCACTTTGGAAATATGGGGCTCAAATGAAAGGTATTTGGAAGTAGACCACGAATCTGATATCAACATTCGCGGCCAACTGAGCAATCGAGCACGTTGCTGATATATTTTCCGAGCTTAGTGTTTGGGGGACCACTCCAATCCCCAAAATACCCCTAAATCGGGCATATTTACCGACCATGTCAATGTGGAGATTAAATGAAAGGTTTTGGGGGGTAGAGCAAGAATTGCTTCCCATTTTCGGGACGAATTTTCTGGGGGTCTACCCCTTTCCCAAAATACCCCACAAAATATATGAGAATAGAGCACGTTGCTGTAATATTTTCCGAGCTTAGTGTTTGGAGGACCACCCCAATCCCCAAAACACCCCTAAATCGGGCATATTTACCGACCATGTGGATGTCGAGCTTAAATGAAAGGTTTTTTGGGGGGTAGAGCAAGAATTGCTTCCCATTTTCGGGACCAATTTGTTTGGGGGTCTACGCCTTTCCCAAAATACCCCACAAGATATATGAGAGTAGATCACGTTGCTGTAATATTTTCTGGGCTTATTGTTTGGGGGACCACCCCAATCCCCAAAACACCCCTAAATCGGGCATATTTACCGACCATGTCAATGTGGAGCTTAAATGAAAGGTTTTGGGGGGTAGAGCAAGAAATGCTTCCCATTTTCGGGACCAATTTTCTGGGGGTCTACCCCTTTCCCAAAATACCCCACAAGATATATGAGAATAGAGCACGTTGCTGATATATTTTCCGAGCTTAGTGTTTGGAGGCCCACTCCAATCCCCAAAACACCCTTAAATCGGGCATATTTACGGACCATGTCAATGTGGAGCTTAAATGAAAGATATCGGAGGGTAGACCAAGAATTGCTACCCATTTTCGGGACCAATTTGTTTGGGGGTCTACGCCTTTCCCAAAATACCCCACAAGATATATGAGAATCGAGCACGTTGCTGATATATTTTCCGGGCTTAGTGTTTGGAGGACCACTCCAATCCCCAAAACACCCCTAAATCGAGCATATTTACCGACCATGTGGATGTCGAGCTTAAATGAAAGGTTTTTGGGGGGGGTAGAGCAAGAATTGCTTCCCATTTTCGGGACCAATTTTCTGGGGGTCTACCCCTTTCCCAAAATACCCCACAAGATATATGAGAATAGAGCACGTTGCTGATATATTTTCCGAGCTTAATGTTTGGAGGCCCACTCCAATCCCCAAAACACCCCTAAATCGGGCATATTTACCGACCATGTCAATGTGGAGCTTAAATGAAAGGTTTTGGGGGGTAGACCAAAAATTGCTACCCATTTTCGGGACCAATTTTCTGGGGGTCTACGCCTTTTCCAAAATACCCCACAAACAGCAATTTTTTAGTGGCCATCGCAATATGGGACTCACATAAAGGTATTTGGGAGTGGAATACGAATTTGATATCTAAATGTAGGACCATGTATTTAGGGCATCACCCCTTTCCCAAAAAACCCCCAAAAGGGAAAAAATTTTTTAACAAAGCCAAGGTTAGGGGGCCAAGTATCTGGGGGACCATCTCTCCCCCGAAAACACCACTAAATCAGACATCATGAGAATATCGGGCTGAAATTAAGTATTTTAAGAATGGAGTATACCTTACATCCACCCACATTTTCAACCATGCCAATATGTGGCTCAAAGGTATTTGAGATTGAAAAACGAATTTGTTAACCTATTTTGTGGCCAAGTGTTTGGGGGACGCCTCATCCTGTAAACGCCTCTTAAGCCAATGGCAATATGGGGTTTAAATAAATGGCATTTGAGAGAAGAGCACGGTGCTGATATTTTTTCAGGGCCTCTCCCCCGAAAACACCCCTAAATTAGACATCATGAGAATATCGGGCTGAAATTAAGTATTTTAAGAATGGAGTACACCTCACATCCAAACTTAAATTCGTTGACCAATAAAGATCATGTGGGATTCAGATTAAGGCACTTCTATTGTTAAACTGTTAGTCAAGTTTGCATGGTATTTCACTAAAAGATCTTTATTTGTCCAAAAATAAATATTCCAAGGAATTTTTTGTTCCATATAAAGTTAAAGAAGGCGCAGCGGAGCGGGCCCGGGTCAGCTAGTATTTGGATGTATTGGGTTGCCCAAAAAGTAATTGCGTATTTTTCATATAGTCGGCGTTGACAAATTTTTTCAACGGCTTGTGACTCTGTAATTGCATTCTTTCTTCTGTCAGTTATCAGCTGTTACTTTAAGCTTGCTTTAGAAAAAAACGTGTAAAAAAAGTATATTTGTTAAAAGTTCATTCTAAGTTGTATTAAAAATGCATTTACTTTCTTTTAAAAAATCCGCAATTACTTTTTGGGCAACCCAATATAACAAACGGAATGGCGAACTAAGTATACCCATTCTATGTTGGAGGGTACACAAATTTATGGGCTTTGTCACTGCCAATATGGACACGTAATAACCAAAAAAAAAACAGCATATTCGCAAAACATGATGGGGAGAGTAGTGATTAATTTCCCCAAATGGAAAAAAACTCCTTATCACTATATACAGGTGCTGTGTAGATATGTATGAACCTGAAAATATGATAGCAGCGCCGGTAAAGATTATCAATGAACAAACATTGGGGTAGTAATTAAAACAGACCCAAAGAAAAAGCCTTTTTGTTCCAGGGGGTTGAGATACCGAACAGTTTAAAATGAGAAGAAATCTCGATTGGAAAATGTTAAGCAGCCCATAAGTTAATCGGTGTAAAACCACTCTCCTTCAACCTGACCAAACCCAACATTTTCGTTAAACATCTTACCATGGCGCTACATAAAAAAGGCCAATATGGCCTTATTTTTTGAATACACTGCATTCGTTATGTTATCTTTTGCCATATATATTACATGGAGAGGTTCCCATTATGAGGGCAGTAAAAAAAAAAAATCCAATCGGAAAAATTGCAGAAATGGACAAGCACAGATAAGTTGATGTATTACCTAAAGTGTACATACATGTGTACTATGTATTGAGTTGCCCAAAAAGTAATTGCGGATTTTTCATATAGTCGGCGTTGACAAATTTTTTGCAACGGCTTGTGACTCGGTAATTGCATTCTTTCTTCTGTCAGTTATCAGCTGTTACTTTTAGCTTGCTTTAGAAAAAAAACGTGTAAAAAAAGTATATTTGATTATTCATTCTAAGTTTTATTAAAAATGCATTTATTTTCTTTTAAAAAATCCGCAATTACTTTTTGGGCAACCCAATATATGACTACTATTGGGGCAAAGTGAGAAAGCCAAAGGGCATTTGGCCGTAGATTGGCCTCCTTGTCATATGCTACGTTTGCTTAACTTTCCAAGTGCAATTGATAAGATTTGGAAAAAAATTTATGATTGTGTGCGGGGCAACCAGCCATCGTCACATATATAAATCGTGGTGTTCGACTGCAACTTCATTTATTTGTTTGGTATTAAGCAACTAAAACAGTAGCCCAACATGTTGACCGTGAGTTTTGCCAAACATTAGTTATAATTTGTAAAATAATGGACATTTTTTTTCCTAATCTAATCTCTTGCAGTTTGAAGAAATCGTTGAAAAAGCCAAGAACTTCAGCAAGAAGCCCAGCCAGGAGGAATTCTTGGAATTCTACGGCTATTACAAACAAGCCACCGTTGGCGATTGCACCAGCGATGAGCCCGAGGATGCCGTCCGCAAGGCCATGTGGAAAGCCTGGAAGGATAAGGCTGGTGTCAGCGCTGAAGATGCCAAGGCCAAATACATTGAAGTCTATCACAAATATGCCCCCAAATACCAATAGACAATGCATTCAAATGCAATTTAAGGATGTCACCCCCTGTGGTTAGTGGTTTCTGATGATTTCTCCTGCCATCGTTTGGACCTCTCTAAATGTAGGAAAAGTAGTCATGTCTTTTTTTTATACCGTTGTAGTTTGTATTTCATTTAGCTGGACATTAAAAAAAAAACACATTTTAAAATAAAATAACCTAAGACCAGTTCATATATGAATGTTGCAAATTAATTTTGTGCCATAAGGTGGCCCATGGAAGGTTGATGGCATATTGAAGCTTCTCATCTAGATATGTAACCAGTAAATGCAAATGCAAATGCAAATTTTGCCCATTCCACTTAGGAACAGGGGCAAACTTCTTCTCACAAATCAATGAGTGCAGTCCGATTCAAGTTTAAGCTCAATGAGAAGGCACCTCCTTTTTATAGCCGAGTCCAAATGGCGTGTCGCAGTGCCACACTTCTTGGGAGAGAAGTTTTTACATGACATAGTTCCTCACAAATGTTGCCAGCATTAGGAGGAGAAAACCACCGATGAAATTTTTTTTCTAATGGTCTCGCCAGGATTCGAACCCAGGCGTTCAGCGTCATAGGTTGGCCTCCCTACCCTACACCTACCCTATAAGTACAATGTGGGACAATTCTGAACCAATTTTGATGGACCCCGGCGAGCAAATATGTCCAAACTGTAACAACTACGGGTGACAAATGACAACATTATTGCAAATTACCCAAAATCTGTCGAACATAGATATGGAAGCTATATCTAATTCTGAACCTATTTCGAGCAAACTTCTCAGATAATGTGGTAGTCGTCGAGGAAAGCGTTGTGCAAAATTTTTGGCTAGATTGGTCAAACAATGCGCTTGCAGTGGCTCTGGGGGTGAAAATCTGTCAATATATTGGGTTGCCCAAAAAGTAATTGCGGATTTTTTAAAAGAAAGTGAATGCATTTTTAATAAAACTTAGAATGAACTTTAATCAAATATACTTTTTTACACTTTTTTTCTGAAGCAAGCTAAAAGTAACAGCTGATAACTGACAGAAGAAAGAATGCAATTACAGAGTCACAAGCCGTTGAAAAAATTTGTCAACGTCGACTATATGAAAAATCCGCAATTACTTTTTGGGCAACCATACATATATGACAGCTATATCTAAAACTGGGCCGATTTCTATGAAATTCACCAGTAATATTGAGAGTCATAAGAATATCCTTCCCGCAAAATTTCTAGAGAATCGGTTAAAAAATTAGCACTTTCCTGCAATATTTCCGAAAATCGGATGAACTTATATATGGGAGCTATACCTTTGGCAAGATGGGTCAATAAATGCGCTTGCTGTGACTCTAGGAGTGAAAATCGGGCGATAGATATATACATACTAGCTGACCCGGGCCCGCTCCGCTGCGCCTTCTTTTACTTTATATGGAACAAAAGTTTCCTTGGAACATTTATTTTCGACAATTAAAGATCTTTTAGTGAAATACCATGCTAACTTGACAAACAGTTTAACAATAGAAGTGCTTTTATCTGAATCCCACATGCTCTTTATTGGTCTAAGAATTTAAGTTTCGATGTAAGGAGTACTCCATTCTTAAAATACTTCATTTCAGCCCGATATTCTCATGATGTCTGATTTAGGGGTGTTATCGGGGGAGAGGTGGTCCCCCAGATATTTGGCCCTGAAAAAATATCAGCATCGTGCTCTTCTCTCAAATACGATTTATTTTAACCCCATATTGCCATTGGCTTAATAGGTTATCAAATTAGTTTTCCAATCTCAAATTCCTTTCATTTGAGCCACATAATGGCATGGTTGAAAAATTTTTTCCCTTTGGGGGTTTTTTGGGAAAGGAGTGATGCCCTAAATACATGGTCCTGCATTTAGATATCAAATTCGTATTCCACTCCCAAATACTTTTATTTGAGCCCCATATTGCGATGATCAGTAAAAATATTGCTGTTTGTGGGGTATTTTGGGAAAGGGGTAGACCCCCAGAAATTTCGTCCCGAAAATGGGAAGCAATTCTTGCTCTACCCTCCAATACCTTTTATTTAAGCTCCACATTGACATGGTCGGTAAATATGCTCGATTTAGGGGTGTTTTGGCGATTGGAGTGGTCCCCCAAACACTAAGCCCGGAAAATATTACAGCAACGTGCTCTATTCTCATATATTGTGGAGTATTTTGGGAAAGGGATAGACCCCCAGAAAATTGGTCCTGAAAATGGGAAGCAATTCTTGCTCTACCCCCCCAAAAACCTTTCATTTAAGCTCGACATCCACATGGTCGGTAAATATGCCCGATTTAGGGGTGTTTTGGGGATTGGAGTGGTCCCCCAAACACTAAACCCGGAAAATATTACAGCAACGTGCTCTATTCTCATATATCTATATATCATTTATTTGAAACCCATATTGCCATCGGCATCAAAATTGTATATCAAATTCGTTTTCTAATCGCATTTGAACTCCTTATTGGAAAAGTCAGCAAATATGTCCGGTTTGGGGTATTTGCCCTAAAAACTATGAATATTTAGTTCCACCCTCTTTTAGACCCAAAATTGTCTTGGTGAGCAAATACTTCCTATTTGGGGGTTGTTATGGTGGTGGGACGGCCCCTAGACAGTTGGCCCCTAATGTTGATATCAGATTCGTGGTCTACTTCCAAATACCTTTCATTTGAGCCCCATATTTCCAAAGTCGGCAAACATGACCATGAAACTTGGGGGTTTTTTGAGGAATGGGCGGCCACTCAGTGACTCGGCCTTGAAAATGACTTTCAGATTCGTGTCCTACTCTAAAATACCTCTCATTTGAGTCCCATATTGCAATAGTCACCAAATACTTCCTATTTGGGTGGTGTTTTGGGGGTGGGGTGGCCCCATAGAAACTTTTCCCGAATATTGATATCAGATTCGTCCTTAACTCCCAAAGACCTTTCCTTTGAGCCCCATATTGATATGGGCGTAAATTTGTCCTCTTTGGGGGATGTTTTTGGTGAGAGGCGGCCCCCCAAACACTTGGTCCCATATTTGGATATCGGGATCGTATCCTACACTCAAATACCTTTTATTTAAGCCCCATATTCCCGTGGTCAGTAAATAAGTCCTGTTTGGGGGGTGTTTTGGGGAAGGGGTGGTCCCCCAAACACTTGGTCCCACGTTTGGATATTAAATTCGTATTCTACTCGCAAATACCTTTCATTTGAGTCCCATATTGCCATGGTCGGTAAATATGTCTGATTTATGGGTGTCTTGGGGCTTGATGTGGTCCCCCTAACACTTGGCCCGACAATTGGATATCAGATACGTTTCTTATTTAAAATACCTTTCATTTGAGTCCCATATTGGCGTGATTGGTCTAAATATATGTTTGGTAGGTTTTGGGGGTGGGGCGGCCCCCCTAGGTACCCCATCCGAAATTTGGATACCAAATTTTTATTTTTGGGGTAGTATATGAGAGCACATAAAATTTCCCTTAAATCGCACCACGCATCTCCGAAATCTGGCGTTTCTGAAAATTATGGTAAGGGGGAGGTCCTTTATCTAGATATAGCCCCCATATAGACCGATCCGCCGATTTTGGGGTCTTAGGCCCATAAAAGCCACATTTATTATCCGATTTTGATGAAATTTGGGACAGTGAGTAAGTTTAAGTCCCTCGACATACCTCTGCAATATGGCCCACATCGGTCCAGATTTGGATATAGCTGCCATATAGACCGATCTCTCGATTTAAAGTCTTGCACCTATAAAAGGCGCATTTATTGTCCGATTTTGCCAAAATTTGGGACAGTGAGTTGTGTTAGGACCTTCGACAACTTTCGTCAAGTTGGCCCAGATCGGTCCAAATTTGGATATAGCTGCCATATAGACCGATCTCTCGATCTAAGGTTCAGAGCCCATAAAAGATGCATTTATTGTCTGATGTTGCCGAAATTTGGGACAGTGAGCTGTGTTAGGCCCTTCGACATCTTTCGTCAATTTGGACCTGATCGGTTCAGATTTAGATATAGCTGCCATATAGATCGATCTCTCGATTTCAGGTTTTGGGGCCATAAAAGGTGCATTTATTGTCCAATGTCGCCGAAATTTAGGACAGTGAGCTGTGTTAGGCCCTTCGAGATTCTTCTTCAATTTGGACCAGATCGGTTCAGATTTGGATATAGCTGCCATATAGACCGATCTAAGGTTCAGAGCCCATAAAAGGGGCATTTATTGTCTGATGTCGCCGACATTTGGGACAGTGAGTTGAATTAAGCCCCTCGACATATTTGTGCATTTTGGTCTAGATCGATCAAGATTTGCATATAGCTGCCATATAGACCGATCTCTCGATTTAAGGTTTTGAGCCCATAAAAGGCGCATTTATTGTCCGATGCCGCTGAAATTTGGGGCAGTGAGTTGTGATACAACCTTCGACATCTTTCTTCAATTTGGCCTAGATCGATCAAGATTTGCATATAGCTGCCATATAGACCGATCTCTCGATTTAGGGTTTTGAGCCTATAAAAGGCGCATTCATTGTTGGATTTCGCCGAAATTTGGGACATTGAGTTGAGTTAGGCCCTTTTCTGCAACTTGGCCCAAATCAGTCCAGATTTGGATAGAGATGCCATATAGACCGATATCTCAATTCAAAGTCTTGGCCCCATAAAAGGCGCATTTATAATCCGATTTCACTGAAATTTGACATAGTGACTTATGTTAGGCTTTCGACATCCGTGTCGTCTATGGTTAAGATCGGTTTATCTTTAGATATAGTTACTAAAGAGACCAATATTTTGTTTTACACAATTGAACAATGACTTGTATTTCTTAGTATTTTGTCCAAATCGGAACATATTTCGATATAGCTGCTATGGGGCATAAGGTACAAATTTTTCACCGGATTTTGACGAAAGGTGTACCCACCCGAGGTGGTGGGTACCCAAAGTACGGCCTGGCCGTACGCAACGCCTTTTTACTTGTTATCTTTGCAGATGTTGTTTCTACTGAAGCAATTTCATAGAATGTCTGCCGAAAAACAATTATTTTTATTAGCAAACGTTGTAATGATTAATTCAATACATGCCATGCCACCGTTTTCCGATCCACGTCATAAATAAATAAATCAATCATTGTGGTCTGATGACTAACCATCAGGTGGAAGGAAACTTATAAGCAGAAAAAAGCAAAAACAAATTAACCACAAACCCAAATTATTGATACTATAAGAGCCAATAGTGATAATCTTTTACTCAGTGGTTGTACATAATATGCTTATTTCAATGTATATATATATATATATATATATATATATATATATATATATATATATATATATATATATATATATATATATATATATATATATATATATATATATATATATATATATGTAGCCATGTATGTCACAAGTACAATGCTGGAGTGTTTTTAATAAATTTTTATTTTAAGTTTATTTCTTATCTTTAAAAATATATATATGAGACAATTATTATTAGAAAAAAAAACGGCTGAGATAGATTACACTTAAGTGGCGCCTAAAACTATGCTTTTAAAAGTTATAATGACTTTCATCTTGACACACTAAATAATTTAGGGTGATAAAATGGTGAGTTTGAAAAATACGATGTTAAAATGACAAATTGTAAAAAAACAAGTAAAAGCGTCCTAAGTTCGGCCAAGACGAATCCTTTATGCATCGCATTTGCCAAGTTCGTTGCCCGGAATCTCTTTATAGACCGGGCCGTAACTTGAGAACCCACCACCATGGATTCTTCTAAAATATGGAAGCTATATCTGGTTATAGGGCGCCCCGGCAGGGGTTTGATTCCCGCCAGAAGCCTTGGTCTGCCGCTACTGTGGTCTCACAATTGACTTTAAATTGTCTAAGGAAGTATGTAAAGGACTGCCACTCTTACCTAACCTACCTAACCATATCTGGTTATAGACTGATTTGGGCCGCACTTGCCACAGTTTGAGATTGAGAGTAATAACAGAACACTATATGCTAAATATCAGCCAAATCGGAAAAAATTGAGGCTTACAGGGGCTCAAGAAGTCAAATCGGGAGATCGGTTTATATGGGAGCTATATCATGTTCTTGACCGATTTGGACCATACTAGCCTAAGTTGTTGGAAGTCATAACAGAATACTATGTCCAAATTTTTTGCTAGGGGCTCAAGAAGTCAAATCGGGAGATCGGTTTGTATGGGAGCTATATCAGGTTATAAACCAATTCAAACCGTACTTGACACAGTTATTGGAAGTCACAACGAAACACTATGTGCAAAATGTCACCCAAATCCGATGAAAATTGAGGCTTCCAGAGGCTCATGAAGTCAAATCGGAGGATCGGTTTATATGGGAGCTATATCAGGTTCTTCACCGATTCAAACCGTACATGGCGCAGTTGTTGCAAGTCATACACGAACACCGCGGATAAAAATTGCGGCTTGAAAGGGCTAAAGAAATCAAATCGGGAGATCGGTTTATATGTGAGCTATATCACGTTCTTCACCGATTTGAACCGCACCTGGCACAGTTGTTGGAAGTTATAATAGGACACTACGTGCAAAATTTCAGCCAAATCGGAAAAAAATTGCAGCTTCCAGGGGCTCAAGAAGTCAAATCGGATGATCGGTTTATGTGGGAGCTATATCTAAATCTGGACCGATATGGCCCATTAGCAATTCTCAACGACCTACATATGTGCAAAAATTCAAGCGACTAGTTTCACGCGTGCGACCGCTATCGTGATTTCGACCGACGGATGGTCGGTCGGACATGGGTAGGTCGACTCAGAATGTCGAGACGATCAAGAATATATATACTTTATGGGGTCCTAGATCAATATTTCGAGGAATGACTAGATTAGAATACCCCCGTCATATGGTGGTGGGTATAAAAATGATGACATTTTGCGCTTTGTTTGTTAGTTTGTTTGTCTGTTCAGTATAGACTCAAAATTGGCTGAACCAATTTTGTGAAATTTTCACAGATGGTTGAGTCTACGGTAAAATTAAGGTACTACATATTTTAATATCCGAAGGGGCGGACCCTCCCCCATAACCCAATTTTCAAAAACGTTTGATATCGGAGGAGGGTGCACCGATTTAAGCGAAATTTTGCTATGGTACCCCAAAAACACGAAATTGATATAAAATTTTCGGGGTCAAAAAACCAAGGGGGAAGCCCCATCCCAAAACTAACCCGAACGGACATGTTTAGCGATTGGGACAATATGGGTATCAATAGAAAGGTATTTACGAATAGAGAACGAAAAAAGTATTAAAATGACACCATAAGTGTCGGGGGGGGGGTCCTCCACCCCCAAAAACACCACCCAACAGGGTACTTTAACCGCTTTGGCCCATATGGGTATCAAAAGAAAGTTATTAGGTACTTCTCTTTGGCTGCCATATAAACCGATCTTTGATCTTGACTTCTTGAGCCACTAGATGGCGAATTCTTAACAGATTGGCTGAAATTTTCCATGAATTGTTTCGTTATGACTTCCAACAACTGTGCCAAGTATGGCTTGAATCGGTTCATAACCTGATAAAGCTGCAATATAAACCGATCTTGGATTTTGACTTCTTGAGTCACTAGATGGCGCACTTCTCATCAGATTTGGCTGAAATTTTGTATGAAGTGTTTTGTTATGACTTCCAACTGCTGTGCTAAGTATGGTTCAAATCGGTTCATAACCTGATATAGCTGCCATATAAACCGATCTTGGATCTAGACTTCTTGAGCCACTAGATGGCGCACTTCTCATCAGATTTGGCTGAAATTTTGCATGAAGTGTTTTATTATAACTTCCAACAACTGTGCTGAGTATGGTTCAAATCGGTCCATAACCTGATATAGCTGCCATATAAACCGATTTTGGATCTTGACTTCTTGAGCCACTAGATGGCGCAGTGCTTATCCGATTTGGCTGAAATTTTGCATAAAGGCTTCTCCCATGATCTTGAACATATGGTCTAAATCTATATGTAGCTACAACTCCCATATAAACCGATATCCCGATTACGCTTCGTGAGCCCCTAGAAGGCGCAATCCTTATCCGAATGGACTAAAATATTACCCCAATGACTTTTACTATGGTTTTCAGCATTCAATTCATTTATAGTCCGAAACGGTCTATAACTTGATATAGCTCCAATAGCATAACAATTCTTATCCATTGTTCTTTGTTTGCCTAAAAAGAGATGCCGCGCAAAGAACTCGACAAATGCGATCCATGGTGGAGGGTATATAAGATTCAGCCCAGTCGAAATAAGTACGATCCCTCTTGTTTCGAATTACTCCCACTGTGCGTGGATTCTAATTAACTTGTGGTGCGACTTCACTTAAGGTTTGTGAGTCCTTAAGTTGACCCTGGGGACCACTGCACTTACTTTAGCCTTCGACAAACGCCTTTTACATTGTTTGTGAAAGCTGCTTTATTTATTGGTTTGATTTATTTCTTTTTTTTTTTGTTACTGTTGAGCCACTGTACAACGGCTCGCATGACAGCTGCATGTATCATAAAAGTCATATTCGGCATATCATATTCGGTCTTTACGGTTTTAATCATATTTTACCTCCAAGATAACTTTGATAGGGCAATTCGATCTTGCAATTAAGTACTCGTACTAGTGATTCATGTCTATGGTGGTTCATATCTATGCAAATATTGGGTTGCCCAAAAAGTAATTGCGGATTTTTCATATAGTCGGCGTTGACAAATTTTTTTGACAGCTTGTGACTCTGTAATTGCATTCTTTCTTCTGTCAGTTATCAGCTGTTACTTTTAGCTTGCTTTAGAAAAAAAGTGTAAAAAAAGTATATTTGATTAAAGTTCATTCTAAGTTTTATTAAAAATGCATTTACTTTCTTTTAAAAAATCCGCAATTACTTTTTGGGCAACCCAATATTTGAAACACAAGTTGGGAGGGGCACAATGGGAAAAAATCCAATTCCAAATGTAGATTAGCGGAAATGAAATCCACACTGAATGGCTTAGCTTTGTTTATTTGCGAATTAAACTGTTTTATGTTTGTCGCAGCGAAGTGCTATCTGAACTTTTTTTTTGTAAATGAAGTTAGGATATAGTGACCTATAAAAATTTTTGGTAAAACAATTTTTGGAAAAAGAGTTTAACAGTGTAATTCCATTCGAGATGTTCATGAAATCGAATAGAATACGAATATGGGAGCTATAACAGCTCTATAACCTGATATAGCTCCCGTATGAACCGTGGCCTGGAAGCCACAATTTTTGTCCGATTTGGCTGAAATGAAAATCGGGCGAAATACATATATAGCAGCTATATAAAAATCTGAACCGATTTCTATGAAATTCACCAGTAATGTCGAGAGTCATAAGAAAATCCTTTCTGCCAAATTTCAAGAGAATCAGCTAACAAATCACCATTTTATTGCATTATTACTGCATATCGGACGAACATATATATGGAAGGTATATCTAAATCTGAACCGATTTCGACCAAACTTTATAGATATTGTAGAAGTCGTCGAGGATAGCGTTGTACGAAGTTTTGGGAAAATTGGTCAATAAATGCGCTTGCTGTGACTCTAGAAGTTAACATCGAGCGATATATACATATATATGAGAGCTATATCTAAATCTAAACCGATTTCCATGAAATTCACCAGTAATGTCGAGGGTCCTAAGAAAATCCTTTCAGCCAAATTTCGAGAGAATCAGTTAACAAGAGACAATTGTATTGCAATATTACTGCATATCGGACGAATATATATATATGGGAGGTATATCTAAATCTGAACCGATTTCGACCAAACTTTATAGATATTGTAGAAGTCGTCGAGGATAGCGTTGTACGAAGTTTTGGGAAAATTGGTCAATAAATGCGCTTGCTGTTACTCTAGAAGTTACAATCGAGCGATATATATATATATATATGAGAGGTATATCTAAATCTGAACCGATTTCCATGAAATTCACCAGTAATGTCGAGGGTCCTAAGAAAATCCTTCCAGCCAAATCAGAATCAGTTAACAAGAGACAATTTCATTGCAATATTACTGCGAATCGGACGAATATATATATGGGAGCTATATCTAAATCTGATCCGATTTCGAGCAAACTTCTCAGATACTGTGGCAGTCGTCGAAAAAACATTTTGCAAAATTTTGGCACGATTGGTCAATAAATGCGCTTGCAGTGGCTCTAGGAGTGAAAATCGGGCGATGTATATACATGAGAGCTATATCTAAATCTGAACCGAAATTCACCCATGAAATTCACCAGTAATGACGAGGGTCCTAAGAAAATCCTTCCAGCCAAATTTCGAGAGAATCAGTTAACAAGAGACAATTTCATTGCAATATTACTGCAAATCGGACGAACATATATATGGGAGTCATACCTAAATCTGAACTGACTTCGAGAAAACTTCTCACATACTGTGACAGCCATCGAGGAAAGCGTTGTACGAAGTTATGGGACGATTGGTCAATAAATGCGCCTGCAGTGGCTCTAGGAGTGAAAATCGGGCGATGTATATACATGAAAGCTCCCGATTTAACTTCTTGAGCCCTTACCAGCCGAAATTTTTGCAATTTATGCAGTCTTTTGTTAGGACTTGCAACAACTATGCCAAGTACGGTCCACATCGGTCTATAACCTGATATATACAAACCTATCTCCCGATTTGATTCTTGCGCCCCTACAAGACGCAATTTTCATCCGATTTGGCTGAAATTGTGAACTCAGAATTCTGTTAAGTCTTCCAACAAATGTGCCAGGTATAGTCCGAGCCGGCCTATAACCTTATAGAGCTCCCATTTAACCGATCTGCCGATAACTGAGCCAAGAACGGTCCGAATCGGTCTATAACCTGATATAGCTTCCATATAAACCGATCTCCAGATTTGACTTCTTGAGCCCATACTAGTCGCAATTTTTGTCCGATTTTGCTGGAATTGAGAATGTAGTGTTCTGTTATGACTTTCAACAACTGTGCCAAGTATGGTCTGAATCGGTTTATAACCTGATATAGCTTCCATATAAACCGATCTACCGATTTGACTTCTTGAGCATTTACAAGCCGCAACTCTTGTCCGATTTGTCTGAAATTTTGCATGTAGTTTTTTGGCATGACTTCCAACAACTAAGCAAAGTACGGTCCAGATCGGTCCATAACCTGATGTAGCTCTCATGAAAACCAGTCTCTTGGTCATCCTTGTTCGGTTCCTACAAACTTTAATTTTTGCTGGTTTGGCAGAAATTTGGTAACTAGAAAAAAATGATGCCTTTCATCTCAATTTGCGTTGTATTATTATACCCTACTCCACTAGTGTGGTACAGGGTACTATAACTTAGTGAATTTGTTTGTTACACCCAAAAGGGGGAGAGATAGACCCATTGATAAGCATACCGATCGACTCAGAATCACTTTCTGATTCGATTAAGCTATGTCCGTCCGTCTGTCTGTTCGTGTCCATGTTAATTTGTGTACAAAGTACAGATCGCAGTTTTCATCAGATCGTCTTCAAATTTGGTACAGGCGTCTGTTTCGGCCTAGAGACAAAGTCTATTGAAATGGGAAAAAATCGGTTCAGATCTGGATATAGCTCCTATATACAAGTTCGTCCGATTTTCACTCCTAGAGCCACTGCAAGCGCATTTATTGACCAATTTTCCCAAAACTTCGTAAAACGATTTCCTCGACGACTTCCACAATATCTGAGGAGTTTGCTCGAAATCAGTTCAGATTTAGATATAGCTCCCATATATATGTTCGTCCGATTCGCAGTAATATTGCAATAAAATTGTCTCTTGTTAACTGATTCTCTCGAAATTTGGCTGGAAGAATTTTCTTAGGACCCTCGACATTACTTGTGAATTTCATGGAAATCGGTTCAGATTTAGATATAGCTCTCATGTATATACATCGCCCGATTTTCACTCCTAGAGCCACTGCAAGCGCATTTATTGACCCATCGTGCCAAAATTTTGCAAAACCCTTTTTTCGACGACTGCCACAGTATCTGAGAAGTTTGCTCGAAATCGGTTCAGATTTAGATATATCTCCCATATATATGTTCGTCCGATTTTTAATAATAATGCAATAAAATTGTCATTTGTTAACCGATTCTCTCGAAATTTGGCAGGAAGGATTTTTTTACTACTCTCGACATTACTGGTGAATTTAATGGAAATCGGTTCAGATTTAGATATAGCCCTCCTATATATATATCGCCCGATTTTCACTCCTAGAGCCACTGCAAGCACATTTATTAAACAATCTTGCCAAAATATTGCACAACGCTTTCCTCGACGACTACCACAATATACATAGAGTTTGGTCAAAATCAGTTCAGATTTAGATATAGCTCCCATATATATGTTCGTCAGATTTTGAGCAATTTGCCATAATGTTGTCATTTGTCAACCGCAGGTTTTACAGTTTGAACATATTTGCTGGCCGAGGTCCATCAAAATTGGTTCAGAATTGGGTATAGATCCGACATTTTACTTAAAGGGTAGGTGAAACGTATTTTACAGTCGGCACCGCCCGACTTTTGCCCTTCCTTATTGGTTTTTAGCTAAATCCATGGTGGTGGATTCCCACGATTCGCTCCGGCCGAACTAAGCAAGTTTTACTTGTTTTTTATACCCACCACCATAGGATATATTCATTTAATCATTCCCTTTGCAAGACATCGAAATATCAATTCCCGACCCTACAAAGTATATATATTTCGGATCGTCGTAAAATTCTACGACGATTTACGATGTCCGTGTGTCTGTCCGTTTGTGCGCCCGTCTATTGTAATCACTCTACAGCCTTCAAAAATTGAGATATTGAGCTGAAATTTGGCACAGATACGTCTTTTTGATGCACACTGATAAAGTTCTTGAAAGGGCCAAATCGGTTCATATTTGCATAGAGCTGCTATATAGACCGATCTGCCGATAAAGGGTCTAACGCCCATAAATGCTTTATTTTTCATCCAATTTCGCTGAAATTTTAAACAGTGGGTAGTTTTAGGACTCCCGACATCTGACCTAAATATGGATTAGATCGGTCTGTATTTAGATATAGCTGCCATATAGGCCGATCTCCCGGAAAAGGGTCTGAAGACCATAATAGCTTTATTTATTAGCCGATTTCGCTGAAATTTTAAATAAAGGGTTATTTTGAGCCTCCCGACATCTGACCTTAATATGGATAAGATTGGTCTATATTTAGATATAGATGCCATATAGACCGATCTCCCGATAAAGGGTCTGAAGCCCATAAAAGCTTTATTTATTACCCGATTTCGCTGAAATTTGAAACAGTGGGTTATTTTAAGCCCCCAGACATCCGAACCAAATTTGGTATAGATCGGACTATATTAATATATAGCTGTCATATAGACCGATCTGCCGGTAAAGGGTCTGAAGACCATAAAAGCTTTATTTATTAACCGATTTCGCTGAAATTTTGAACAGTGCGTAGTTTTAAGCCTACCAACATCCTACCCAAATATGGTACAGATCGGACTATATTTAGATATAGCTGCCATATAGACCGATCTCCCGACAAAGGATCTGAAGCCTATAAAATCTTTATTTATTACCCGATTTCGCTGAAATTTGAAATTGTGAGTTGGTTTAAGTCACCTCACATCTGACCTAAATATGGATTAGATCGGTCTATATTTAGATATAGCGCTGCCATATAGACCTATCTCCCGATAAAGGGTCTGAAGCCCATAAAAGCTTTATTTATTACCCGATTTCGCTGAAATTTTGAACAGTGCGTAGTTTTAAGCCTACCAACATCCTACCCAAATATGGTACAGATCGGACTATATTTAGATATAGCTGTCATATAGACCGATCTCCCGATAACGGGTCTGAAGCCTATAAAAGCTTTATTTATTACCCGATTTCGCTGAAATTTGCAACAGTGGGTTAGTTTAAGCCTCCCGGCATCTGACCTAGATATGGATTAGATCGGTCTATATTTAGATATAGCTGCCATATAGACCGATCTACCGATAAAGGGTCTGAAGCCCATAAAAGCTCTATTTATTACCCAATTTCGCTGAAATTTGGAATATTGCGTAGTTTTAAACCTCTCAACATCCGACCCAAATATGGTACAGATCAGACTATATTTAGATATAGCTGGCATATAGACCGATCTCCCGACAAAGGATCTGAAGCCTATAAAAGCTTTATTTATTACCCGATTTCGCTGAAATTTGAAATAGTGGGTTGGTTTAAGTCACCTCACATCTGACTTAAATATGGATTAGATCGGTCTATATTTAGCTATAGCTGCCATATAGACCTATCTCCCGATAAAGGGTCTAAAGACCATAAAAGCTTTGTTTATTACCCGATTTCGCTGAAATTTGGAACAGTGCGTAGTTTTAAGCCTCCCAACATCCTACCTAAATATGGTACAGATCGGACTATATTTAGACCATATAGACCAATCTCCCGATAACGGGTCTGAAGCCCATAAAAGCTTTATTTATTAACCGATCTCGCTGAAATTTGGAACAATGCGTAGTTTTAAGCCTCCCAACATCCTCCCCAAATATGGTGCAGATCGGACTATATTTAGATATAGCTGTCATATAGACGGATCTCCCTATAACGGGTCTGAAGCCCATAAAAGCTTTATTTATTAACCGATTTCGCTGAAATTTGCAACAGTGGGTTAGTTTAAGCCTCCCGGCATCTGACCTAAATATGGATTAGATCGGTCTATATTTAGATATAGCTGCCATATAGACCGATCTCCCGATAAAAGGTCTGAAGGACCATAAAAGCTATGTTTTTTATCCGATTTCGCTGAAATTTGGAACAATGCGTAGTTTAAAGCTCCAAACATACGACCCAAATATGGTATTGATCGGACTATATTAATATATAGCTGTCATATAGACCGATCTGCCGATAAAGGGACGAAAAACCGAACTTAATGCCTTTTTACTTGTTTTTTTATTTTCTGCCTTTAAGGAGAACCCGTGCAATGAACTTGACATATGTCCACTATGTGTGAAGGGTATATAATATTCGGCCCGACCGTACTTAGCTCGTTGTTACTTATTCTACCTATCAATTCCATTAAAGTAAGGAAATATTTATGTACGTCAGTCAGGCTGTTTAAAAGATTAGTCAACTTCATATCGATTGAATCGGTTATGGTTGAATGCTTACTGGCATATAAAACGGAAACGTAATACCCAAAAATGGCAAATTCGTGAGAAAAACTATAGAAAAGTGGTGATTAGGTTCCAAAAATTTTGTACATACTATCGCCCTATTATTATCAGGGAGTACGAGTTCATCGAAAGAACGAATAACCTGAAAATATGATACCACAGGCCGGTGGTAACAGTGACTACGACAAATCCAACCCCTTACGCTTTCATTAGGTCGAAGTATTTTGATAGGAGTATCAAATCCAAGCAAGCCGGAGAAATAGCTAACTTGACTCTGGGTGAAACAAAGTTACTATAAAGCATGGCAATGCTATCCGATTTAAAAGGCGGTTTAAATCCTAAAACTTACTTCTTTAATCTCAGCAAATCCAAGTTTTTGTTGAATATATCGCAAGGCAGTAGAAAATCCAAGTAGTTACTCCACAAAGTTTAACGGCAACATTCATAAAACTTAATGAAGCCTTAAAATGGGTTTATTTGACAGCAAGCAAATTTCAGCCAAATCGGATGAGAATTGCGCCCTCTAGCGGCTCAAGAAGTCAAGATCCAAGATTGATTTATATGGCAGCTATACCAGATTATGAACCGATTTGAATCGTATTTAGCATAGTTATTGGAAGTCATTACAACACACCTCATGCAAAATTTCGGATGAGAATTGCGCCCTCTAGCGGCTCAAGAAAATCAAGATCCCAGATCAATTTATAAGGCAGCTATACCAGATTATGAACCGATTTGAATCGTACTTAGCATAGTTATTGGAAGTCATAATAAAACACCTCATGCAAAATTTCAACCAAATCGGACGATAATTGCGCCCTCTAGCGGCTCAAGAAGTCAAGATCCAAGATCGATTTATATGGCAGCTATACCAGATTATGAACCGATTTGAATCGTACTTAGCGTAGTTATTGGAAGTCATTACAAAACACCTCATGCAAAATTTCAGCCAAATCGGATGAGAATTGCGCCCTCTAGCGGCTCAAGAAATCAAGATCCCAGATCGATTTATAAGGCAGCTATACCAGATTATGAACCGATTTGAATCGTACTTCGCACAGTTATTGGAAGTCACAACAAAACACTTCATGCAAAATTTCAACCAAATCGGACGATAATTGCGCCCTCTAGCGGCTCAAGAAGTCAAGATCCAAGATCGATTTATATGGCAGCTATACCAGATTATGAACCGATTTGAATCGTATTTAGCATAGTTATTGGAAGTCATTACAAAACACCTCATGCAAAATTTCAGCCAAATCTGATGAGAATAGCGCCCTCTAGCGGCTCAAGAAGTCGAGATCCCACGCTGAACGCATCCTGGCGAGAACATCGGACAATGTTGTCTTAATGTTGGCGACATTTGTGAGGTAAAATGCCATGTATGGCCATTTAAAAAATGTTACCCAAAGAGGTGTCGCACTACGGGACGCCGATCGGACTCAGCTATTAAAAAGGTCCCTTATCATTGAGTTTAAACTTGAACCGGAGAGCACTCATTGATGTGTGAGAATTTGCCCCTTCTCGGTTCCTGGAGGTAATGTTCTTCCTAGGTTAATGTTCTCATTAGGAGATTCAAATATGAATTTCAAATTCGTGCTGCACTTCCGAATCCCTTTAATTTGAGCCCCATATTGCCATGGTCGGTAAATATGAACCGTTTGGAGGGTGTTTTGGGGGTGGGGCGTCCACCGGCACTTTGCACTGAATGTAGTTATCAAATTCGTTCTTTATTCCCAACGGAAATGAAGTTTAGTTTAGGCGGTGCTTTAGGGCGTACCCCAAAACACTTGGCTCCAAAATTGGATATCAAAATAGTTTTCTACTCTCAAATACCTTTCATCTGAGTCCCATATTGTCATAATGGGTCAAATAACCCATTTGACATATCTTTAGGAGGAAAAGTGCCACCTAGACTTGAACGCAAATGTTAATGTCATATTCGTAATCTACTGCCAAAACCATTCATTTGAGTCCCATATAACCATAGCCGGCTAATATGCCCCTTTGGGAGTATTTGGGTTTGGGCGACCTCCCATTACTTGGACCTAATGTTTTATACAATATTTGAAGTCTACTGGCTAATACTTTTCATTTGAGTCCCATTGTGAAGTGTACTTCGAATATATTTGTTTAGAGGATTTTTGGGGTTGGAGGGTCCCGCTGGCTACTTGGACTCCAATTTTAATACCATATTCGTTTTCTGGTCTTCAGTAACTTTTATTTGATACCCTTATTGTGCCCATCGCACAACTTTCGGATATGGGTGGCGTTTTTAGAGTGAGGGGGAGAGTCCGCCTCCACCCGATGTCTAAAAATTATATAGCCCATGTTTCATTCCAGACAAATGTACACAATCTATGAAAATGTTAAGAAAATCGGTTCAGCCAAGTATCATATAGTCATAATGGGTCTAATGGCGTTCTGGAGGGGTGGCGTGACCCCCTATACTTCGATCTGATTTTGTATGCCAGATTCGAAATCTACTTCCGAATACCTTTCTTTTGAGCCCCATATTGAAATGAACGTCCAATATGTCTGTTTGGGGGAGTTTTGGGGTTGGGTCGGCCCGATGGGTTCTTAGACTCAAATTTTAATACCATATTCGTATTCTACTCTCCAGTACCTTCCATTTGATACCCATATTGTCCCGATTGGTCAACTTTTGATGTTGAGTGGTGTTTTTGGCATAAGGGGGAGGGTCCGTCCCCCTTCCGATACTGAAAAATTATATCGCCTATGTTTCCTTCCACACCAACCTACACAATATGCGAAAATTTCAAGAAAATCACTTCTGCCGTTTTTCAGTCTTTCCATGATTGGTTAATGTGCCCATTTTGGGCGTTTTTGTGGGGGTGGGGTGACCCCCTATACTTCGAAATGAATTTGTATGCCTAATTCGTTATCTACTCCCGCATACTTTTCATTTGATACCCATATTGACCTTATCGGTCCACCTTAGATTTTGGGTGGTGTTTTTGGGGTAACGGTGGAGGGTCCGCCCCCTTCCATTATCAATAAATTATAAAGCCTATTCCTATTTCCTGACCATATTCGTAATCTACTCCCGAATACCTTTCATTTGAGTCCCATATTGTCATGATAGTGAAATAAACCTATTTTAAGGGGTTTTGGGGCTGGGGCGGCCCGCAAGGTACTTGGACCCAACTTTTATTATTAAATTCGTACTCTACTCTTGAATACCTTTCATTTGAATCCCATATTGTCCCGATGGGTCCACTTTTATTTTTGGATAGTACTTTTAGGGTAAGGGGGAGGGTCCGCCGCCCTCCCGATATCAAAAAATTATATGGCCTATGTTTCCTTTCAGACCAACCTACACAATCTGTGAAGATTTCAAGGTAATCGGTTCAGCGGTTTTGGAGTCTATACGGAACAAACAACCAAACACAAATTGAATTTTATATATACGAAGAAGGAGTCTCAGACGCATATTTCGAGGTGTTACAAACAGAATGACGAAATTAGTATACCCCCATCCTATGGTGGAGGGTTTGTATATTTGTTTGTGTGTTCCTTATAGACTCAAATACGGCTGAAACGATTTTCTTGAAGTTTTCACTCGTGGTGCATAATGATCCCGTGGTGAAAAAAAGGGTACTAAATTTTTTGATATCTGAAGGGGGGGGGACCCTCCCCCTTACCCTAATTTTCAGAAACGCCAGATCTCGACGATGGGTGGTGAGATTTAAGCGAAATATTGTGTGCTCTCTTAAAGTAACCTGAAAATAAAAATTTGGTATTCAAATTTCGGATGGGATACCTAGGGGGGCCGCCCCACCCCCAAAACTTACCAAATGTATATATAGACCAATGATGACAATATGGGTTATCAAATGAAAGATATTTAAGAGTAGAAAACGCATCTGCTATTCAATTGTAGGGCTAAGTGTTTGGGGGACCACCCCAACCCCTGGACATATTTATCGACCTTGGCAATATGGGACTCAAATGAGAGGTATTTGTGAGTAGTAATACGATTTCTGTATTCAAAAGTAGGACCAAGTTTCTGAGGGTGCATCCCTTCCGCAAAACACCCCCTCAAACAGAACTTATTTATCGATCATGGCTATATGGGGCTCAAATAAAAGGTATTTCAGAGTAGAATACGAATCTGATATCCAAATGTGGGACCCTGGTCCCCTTCCAAAAACAACCCCCAAAGAG
Organism: Stomoxys calcitrans; assembly: GCF_963082655.1. Lineage (NCBI taxonomy): Eukaryota > Metazoa > Arthropoda > Insecta > Diptera > Muscidae > Stomoxys > Stomoxys calcitrans. The sequence continues at coordinate 233,593,881 of NC_081552.1, read as the reverse complement.
GACAAATTTACTACAATAGCAATATGGGGCTCAAGCACGAATTTGGGAGTAAAGCACGAATCTGATATCAATTTTGGGGAAGAAGTGTCTATAGGGCTACCCCACCCCCATAACACCACCCATATAGGGCGTATTTGCTGACCATTCCAATATGGGGCTGTAATATATTTTCAGGTCCCTGAGTGGCCGCCCCATCCCCCAAAAGACCCCAAAATCTGACATATTTACCGACCTTGGCAATATGGGGCTTAAATGAAAGGTATTTGAGTGCAGAATACGAATCTGATATACCAATAAGGGACCAAGTGTTCCGGAAGCCGCCCCTTCCCAAACAACATCTCCCAAAAAAGACAAATTTACGACCATGGCAATATGGGGCTCAAATGAAAGGTCTTTGGGAGTAAAGCACGAATCTGATATCAATTTTGGGTAAGAAGTGTCTATGGGGCCAACCCACCCCCATCAACATTCAGAACCAACTGCATAGGGGATGTCCCACCCCCATATCAACGCCCAAATAGGATGTATTTGCTCACCATGGCAATTTTGGGTCTTAAAGGAAGTGGATCTCGATATTGGCAGTTTTCAGGGCCCATACCCTAAACCGGACATATTAGCTGACTTTTCCATACCCTAAACCGGACATATTAGCTGACTTTTCCATTAAGGGGTTTAAATGAAAGGTATTTGAGATTAGAAAACGAATTTGATAACTAATTTTGAGGCCGATGGCAATATGGGGTCAACTAAATGACATTTGAGAGTAGAGCACGTTGCTGATATATAATGAGGGCTAAGTGTTTGGGGGGCCACCCCACTCACTAAAACACCCCTAAATCGGGCATATTTACCAACCATGTCAATGTGGGGCTCAAATGAAAGGTATTGGAGGTCTACCTCTTCCCTAAAACACCCCACAAAAACCACAATTATTTACTGACCATCGCAATATGGGACTCAAATAAAGGTATTTGGGAGTAGAATACGAATCTGATATCCAAATGTGGGACCCCTTTCCCAAAACATCCCCCAAAAAGTAAAAATTTTTGGGGCCAAATGTTTGAGGGCGCCTCATCCCAGAAACCCCCCCTTTAAACCAATGGCAATATGGGGTTAAAATAAATGTGGTATTTGAGAGAAGAGCACAATGGTGATATTTTTTTCTGGGCCAAGAGTCTAAGGGACCACCTCAGCCCCGAAAACACCCCTAAATCGGACATCATGACAATATCGAGCTGAAATAAAGACTTTTAATAGGATAATTTTGTTCTATATAAAGTAAAAGAAGGCGCAGCGGAGAGGGTCCGGTTTAGCTAGATAAACAATAAACCCCACACAAAAACCACATACACCCCTCCCCCCCCAATATCACAAGCCATATAAAAGAAAGACTTTCTATGATAAGACTTTACGAATATGTTGCCTAGCCATTTATCTATCCAGAAATAGTTTCAATGTCAACGCTGAGACTTATCAAAGTGCCAATTGGCTTTTAAACTAAAAGACCAATGATTTGGGTTTGATGCACCATGATAGGAAAAATTTAATTTAATTAAATTCTATCCCCAAAGATAACCAGGGAAAATTTATTCAATATCTATTGCATAAGCCAGAGCTATAAAAGGGCTGAATGTATGGGAATTAAGTTACCACTTGAAGTTTATTTATCCAAATAGTAACATCATCTACCAAGAAGAAAAATGGTTTCCGTAAGTCATAGAGGACATTTTTTTTCATGTTTTTTTTTTTTTAATCAACTTTTCTATCCTCCCTTAGTTTGAAGAAGCTTGTGAATTGGCCAAAAACTTCGGCAAGAAGCCCTCTGACTCCGAATTCTTGGAATTCTATGGTCTCTTCAAGCAGGCCACCGTGGGTGATGTTAACACCGATAAGCCCGGTGCTTTGGATTTGAAAAAGAAAGCTATGTGGGAAGCCTGGAACTCCCACAAGGGTCTCTCCAAGGATGCTGCCAAGGAGGCCTACATCAAGGTCTACGAGAAGTATGCTCCCAAATATGCTTAAATCAAATATTCTGAGAGTTGGTCTTTAAGAAGAAATAAAAAAAATATTAAAAAAAAAATAAATAAATACTGGTAGTAGGGGTTTTAATTGTTATTATTGTAATTTTATTTCAATTGTTGTTAATTATTCCAAAAAAAATAGTCTAAAGAATAATAAATGGCAAAAGGTACTAAAAATATGTGTAAATATATTAAACTGGCCGAAACGGGCCCCAATCCTCTGCGCCTTTTTTAGGGTGGCGGACACTTCACCTTTAAGGTGGATATCGAATTCGTGGCACTGTAGCCCATGTCCACCTATAAAGCAGAACGCCTGTGTTCGAATCCTGGCGAGAATTTTTCATAGAAAAATGAATTTTTCATAGAAAAATGAATTTTTCATAGAAAAATGAATTTTTTCATAGAAAAAATGAATTTTTTCATAGAAAAATGAATTTTTTCATAGAAAAATGAATTTTTCATAGAAAAATGAATTTTTCATAGAAAAATGAATTTTTCATAGAAAAATGAATTTTTCATAGAAAAATGAATTTTTTCATAGAAAAAAAATGAATTTTTTCATAGAAAAATGAATTTTTTCATAGAAAAATAAATTTTTTCATAGAAAAATTAATTGTTTCATAGAAAAATGAATTGTTTCATAGAAAAATGAATTTTTTCATAGTAAAATGAATTTTTCATAGAAAAATTAATTTTTCATAGAAAAATTAATTTTTCATAGAAAAATGAATTTTTCATGGAAAAATTAATTTTACATAGAAAAATTAATTTTTCATAGAAAAATTAATTTTTTATAGAAAAATTAATTTTTCATAGAAAAATGAATTTTTTCATAGAAAAATGAATTTTTCATAGAAAAATGAATTTTTTCATAGAAAAATGAATTTTTTCATAGAAAAATGAATTTTTTCATAGAAAAATGAATTTTTTCATAGAAAAATGAATTTTTTCATAGAAAAATGAGTTTTTTCATAGAAAAATGAGTTTTTTCATAGATGAGTTTTTTCATAGAAAAATGAGTTTTTTCATAGAAAAATGAGTTTTTTCATAGATGAGTTTTTTCATAGAAAAATGAATTTTTCATAGAAAAATGAATTTTTTCATAGAAAAATGAATTTTTTCATAGAAAAATTAATTTTTTCATAGAAAAATTAATTTTTTCATAGAAAAATTTATTTTTTCATAGAATTTTTCATTCATTTTTTTCATAGAAAAATAAATTTTTCATACATTTCATAGAAAAATGAATTTTTTCATAGAAAAATAAAGTTATTCATAGAAAAATTAATTTTTTCAAAGAAAAATGAATTTTTTCACAGAAAAAATGAATTTTTTCATAGAAAAAATGAATTTTTTCATAGAAAAAATGAGTTTTTTCATAGAAAAAATGAATTTTTTCATAGAAAAAATTAATTTTTTCATAGAAAAATGAATTTTTTCATAGAAAAATGAATTTTTTCATAGAAAAATGAGTTTTTTCATAGAAAAATGAATTTTTCATAGAAAAATGAATTATTCATAGAAAAATTAATTTTTTCATAGAAGAATGAATTTTTTCATAGAAAAATGAACTTTTCATAGAAAAATGAATTTTTTCATAGAAAAATGAATTTTTCATAGAAAAATGAATTTTTCATAGAAAAATGAATTTTTCATGGAAAAATGAATTTTTCATAGAAAAATTAATTTTTCATAGAAAAATGAATTTTTCATAAAAAATTTATTTTTTCATAGAAAAATGAATTTTTTCATAGAAAAATTAATTTTTTCATAGAAAAATGAATTTTTTCATAGAAAAATGAATTTTTTCATAGAAAAATGAATTTTTCCATAGCAAAATGAATTTTTTCATAGAAAAAATGAATTTTTTCATAGAAAAAATGAATTTTTTCATAGAAAAAATGAATTTTTTCATAGAAAAAATGAATTTTTTCATAGAAAAAATGAATTTTTTCATAGAAAAATTGAATTTTTTCATAGAAAAAATGAATTTTTTCATAGAAAAATGAGTTTTTTCATAGAAAAATTAATTTTTCATAGAAAAATGAATGAAAAATTAATTTTTCATAGAAAAAATGAATGAAAAATTAATTTTTATATGAAAAACATAGAGAAACTAAATTTTCATAGAAAAATGAATTTTTTCATAGAAAAAATGAATTTTTTCATAGAAAAATTAATTTTTTCATAGAAAAATGAATTTTTTTATAGAAAAATGAATTGTTTCATAGAAAAATGAATTGTTTCATAGAAAAATTAATTTTTTCATAGAAAAATTAATTTTTTCATAGAAAAATTAATTTTTTCATAGAAAAATGAATTTTTTCATAGAAAAATGATTTTTTTCATAGAAAAATGAATTTTTTCATAGAAAAATGAATTTTTTCATAGAAAAATGAATTTTTTCATAGAAAAATGAATTTTTTCATAGAAAAATTAATTTTTACATAGAAAAATGAATTTTTTCATAAAAAAGTGAATTTTTCACAGAAAAATGATTTTTTTCGTAGAAAATGAATTTTTCATAGAAAAATTAATTTTTCATAGAAAAATGAATTTTTCATAGATAAAAACGAACAGGAATTAAATATGATTCCACTTCCTTTTAGGGTTAAGTTTGATTTACAACTTAGATTATTAGTGTTGGATTATCGCCCGTCTAAAATGGGACATGATAGAACTTAAAATGTATAGTAGTACAAGTAGCACTTTTTTTTGGCAAATGATAATACAAACGGTAACCGATTGAAAGTTTTCAATGATAAGATTATAATGGAAGAAAAAGGCAGTAATGGCTATTTTTAAGAATTGTTGGTGACCAACAGCGAACAGCAAATAGTAATTCCTAGAACATAATTTAAAATTTAATATGAATTGAAGAGAGTTGAAATAAAATTTTATCGATGGTTTGATTAAACACGAGAACGAGATTTGAAATTTTCGAAATAAAAAAAGAAAAACTATGTGGACTATGAAAAAGGTGGTACAAAAAGAAGCCACCGACGTGGGTAATACTTCAAGTTATCACTGGTATATCTGTCAACCTAGATATGAATGTTAAATGATATTTGGTTTTAATCACGGTTCATTGTACAGGTTACAAATCATCCAAATCATTTACTTTTGAGTTTATTCGAAAATAAAGCTCAAGTTCAAGTGTAATAGCGTGATTGCGTTTTAGTTGGCTGGAAAATAAAAAATGGCTATTGTCGGCAAACTCAAACACCTCAAAGCAAACAAAATGTTGGTGTATCGCACCATAAATGGCAAAAGTGCAGTTTATTGGGAAAATTAAGAAAAAATCAAATCTCTGCAGAGCCCACCAAAAAGAAGCCAGGAAAACATAAATCAAGTTTATTTTTGGGGCTCTTGTATGGAGGCCCTAAAGGGACCTTCGAAAAATGTTTGCGTGTAGTGTATACGTGTGAAAAAAGTGTTGCTTTCGTTGGCTTTACTGGATTCTGGAATTTTGATTACTTCCACACATTTGTGTAGATTGAATCATCAACAAGTAAAAATGGGCCATGTTTGGAAGGGCCTAATCTTTAGAGCCCACCACCATGAGTTTTGCTTAAATACTACGCACAATAAACTTAGTGTTCTAGAACATTGTTGTTATACTTTGAATTTTTCATAGAAAAATGAATAACAAATTCTTGTCATATCAGCTAAAAATTCGAACTTCTAAGAGCTGTTGAAGACTTATTGGAAGATTGTTTTATATATAGGAGTTATATTGGCAATATTTACCGGAAGTCGTAACAAAGCAATAAGTGCATAATTAGTTCATCCTCCATTTTTAATTTCAATAAAAGCTTTTTGTGAAATTGTTTCCCGTGTCGCTTGCAAGTAGAAAATATGCTGCCTTCGTCAGCATTTCTGCAACGCTGACTTTCTCACTTCACATTGGTGATGATTAGGCGCCACACAGTGGGATGGTAGAAAAAAAATTTGTTGGAAAAAATTCTGTAATTTTTCACGAAATTTACATGGCAGCTATATCAGGCTCCTTCATCAATATTTTGAGGTGTTACAAACGAAATGTCTATGTTATTATAATAATAACAAGTAAAAGCGTGCTAAGTTCGGCCGGGCCGAATCTTATATACCCTCCACCATGGATCGCATTTGTCGAGTTCTTTTCCCGGCATCTCTTCTTAGGCAAAAAAGGATATAAGAAAAGAGTTACTCTGCTATTAAAACGATATCAAGATATGGTCCGGTTCGGACCACAATTAAATTATATGTTGGAGACCTGTGTAAAATTTCAGCCAATTCGTATAAGAATTGCGCCCATTGGGGCTCACGAAGTAAAATAGAGAGAACGATTTATATGGGATCTGTATCGGGCTATAGACCGATTCAGACCATAAAAAACACGTTTGTTGATGGTCATGAGAGGATCCGTCGTACAAAATTTCAGGCATATCGGATAATAATTGAGACCTCTAGGGGTCAAGAAGTCAAGATCCCAGATCGGTTTATATGGCAGCTATATCAGGTTATGAACCGATTTGAACCTTATTTGACACAGTTGTTGGATATCATAACGAAATACTTCGAGCAAAAATTCATTCCATTCGGATAAGAATTGCGCCCTCTAGAGGCTCAAGAAGTCAAGACCCAAGATCGGTTTATATCGGAGCTATATCAGGTTATGGGCCGATTTGAACCATACTTGACACAGTTGTTGGATATAATAACAAAACACGTCGTGCAAAATTTCATTTCAAGCGGATAAGAATTGCGCACTCTAGAGGCTCAAGAAGTCAAAACCCAAGATCGGTTTATATGGGAGCTATATCAGGTTATGGGCCGATTTGAACCATACTTGGCACAGTTGTTGGATATAATAACAAAACACGTCGTGCAAAATTTCATTTCAAGCGGATAAGAATTGCGCACTGTAGAGGCTCAAGAAGTCAAGACCCAAGATCGGTTTATATGGGAGCTATATCAGGTTATGGGCCGATTTGAACCATACTTGGCACAGTTGTTGGATATAATAACAAAACATGTCGTGCGAAATTCCATTCCATTCGGATAAGAATTGCGCCCTCTAGAGGCTCAAGAAGTCAAGACCCAAGATCGGTTTATATGGGAGCTATATTAGGTTATGGGCCGATTTGAACCATACTTGGCACAGTTGTTGGGTATCATAACAAAACACGTCGTGCGAAATTCCATTCCATTCCGATAAGAATTGCGCACGCTAGAGGCCCAAGAAGTCAAGACCCAAGATCGGTTTATATGGCAGCTATATCAGGTTATGGACCGATTTAAACTATACTTGGCGCAGTTGTTGGATATCATAACAAAACACGTCGTGCAAAATTTCATTCCAATCGGATAAGAATTGCGCACTCTAGAGGCTCAAGAAGTCAAGACCCAAGATCGGTTTATATGGGAGCTATATCAGGTTATGGGCCGATTTGAACCATACTTGGCACAGTTGTTGGATATAATAACAAAACACGTCGTGCAAAATTTCATTTCAAGCGGATAAGAATTGCGCACTGTAGAGGCTCAAGAAGTCAAGACCCAAGATCGGTTTATATGGGAGCTATATCAGGTTATGGGCCGATTTGAACCATACTTGGCACAGTTGTTGGATATAATAACAAAACATGTCGTGCGAAATTCCATTCCATTCGGATAAGAATTGCGCCCTCTAGAGGCTCAAGAAGTCAAGACCCAAGATCGGTTTATATGGGAGCTATATTAGGTTATGGGCCGATTTGAACCATACTTGGCACAGTTGTTGGGTATCATAACAAAACACGTCGTGCGAAATTCCATTCCATTCGGATAAGAATTGCGCACGCTAGAGGCTCAAGAAGTCAAGACCCAAGATCGGTTTATATGGCAGCTATATCAGGTTATGGGCTGATTTGAACCATACTTGGCGCAGTTGTTGGATATAATAACAAAACACGTCGTGCAAAATTTCATTCCAATCGGAGAAGAATTGCGCACTCTAGAGGCTCAAGAAATCAAGACCCAAGATCGGTTTATATGGCAGCTATATCAAAACATGGACCGATATGGCCCATTTACAATACCAACCGACCTACACTAATAAGAAGTATTTATGCCAAATTTCAAGCGGCTAGCTTTACTCCTTCGGAAGTTAGCATGCTTTCGACAGACAGACGGACGGACGGACGGACGGACAGACGGACGGACGGACAGACGGACGGACGGACAGACGGACGGACATGGCTAGATCGACATAAAATGTCACGACGATCAAGAATATATATACTTTATGGGGTCTCAGATGAATATTTCGAGTAGTCACAAACAGAATGACGAAATTAGTATACCCCCCATCTTATGGTGGAAGGTATAAAAAGCGTTGTAAATTTGGCCGGGCCGAATCCTATGTACCCTCCACCATGGATTGCATTTGTTTAGTCCTTTAACCAGTATCCCTTCATAGACAAATAAAGAATAATGGATAAGAATTGCTATGCTATTGGATGTGGGAGACCATAGCAGAGGTCATTGTGCAAAATTTTCGGCCAAACCGTATAAGAAATTCGCCCTATAGGGGCTCAAGAAGTAAAGTCAAGATGTGGCTTTATATGGGAGCTATATCAGGTTTTAACTGGTTCGAACCATACATGGCACATCTGTTGAACATCATGAACATGGAAAACGTAATAGCACAAAATTTCAGCCAAATCGAAATTGCGCCCTCTAGAGGCCAAATAAGTCAAGATCTTAGATCGTTTTATATGGGAGCTATATCAGGTTGCGCACCGATTCAGACCATATTTGATACGTATGTTGATAGACATAGGCAAAGTCGTTGTTTAAAGTTTCAGCCAAATCGCATAAGAACTGCGCCCTCTAGAGGCTAAAGAATTAAAATCGTAAGGTGGGTTTATATGGGAGCGAAAACGCAGGTTTTGAACCCACTCAACCCATATTTGGCGCATTTGTTGAGCGTCATGGAAAACGTCATAGCACAAAACTTCAGCCCAATCGGATAAGGATTGCGCCCTCTAGAGGCTAAATAAATCAAGATTACAAACGACCTACACAGAATTTCGGCAAAATCGGGCAATAAATGCGCCAAGGCCATAAATCGAAAGGTCAGTATATATGGAGGTTAAAGCCGAATCTGGATCGATCTGGGCCTTATTGAGCTGATATGTCTAAGGGCTTAACACAACTCACTGTCCCAAATTTCAACGCAATCGAACAATAAATGCGTTGTTTGTGGACCCAAGGTCATAGATTGAAAGTTCAGTATATATGGCAGTTAGATCCAAATCTGTACTGATCTGAGCCGTATTGAGCACAGATGTCGAGGGGCTAACACAACTCACTGTCCCAAATTTTAGCGAAATCGGATAATAAATGGGAATTTAATGTGTCTAAGCACTTCAATCCCCAGATCGTTCCAAATAGGGGCTACAGCAAGATATAGCTCATGTCCGCCTATGACGCTGAACGCCTGGGTTCGAATCCTGGCGTGACCATTAGAAAAACATTTTCAGCGGTTGTTTTCCCCCTCCTAATGCTGGCAACATTTGTGAGGTACTATGCCATGTTAAACGTCTCTCCAAAGAGGTGTCGCACTGCGGCATGCCGTTCGGACTCGGCTATAAAAAGAACGTTGATATATCTGCCATATAAACCTATCTCGGATCTTGACTTAGTGAGTATCGATCTCCTCGATCTTCTGCGCTCATTCTAAAATCTCTGACACCAAGTTTCGAGGTGTCTCCCAACTTGATCTTTCCATCGGGCTTTTGGTCTTCCCGGTTTGCGTGTACCACCGTGTTTGCCTTCAAAAGACTTCTTCGCTGGAGCTTCTTCAGCCATTCTGTCCACATGACCTAGCCAACGCAGCCGTTGTATTTTGATGCGTGTAACTATGCTATCGTCGTCATACAGCTCGTGGTTCATACGTCGCCCATAATCTCCACTTTCGCAAACTGGTCCATATATTTTACGAAGAATCTTTCTCTCAAAAACTCCAAGCACTGCCTCATCTGCTTTCACCAGTACCCATGCTTCGGAACCATAAAACAGCAGTGGTAGTATGAGTGTCTTGTATAGAGTAGTCTTCGTCTGGCGAGAGGTGGCCTTGTTTCTAAACTGCTTATTTAGTCCAAAGTAGCATCTGTTTGCCAGTATTATTCTTCGTTTTATCTCAAAACTGGTGTCATTCGTTTCGGTTGCGGCGTTGTGGTTCCCAACTTTCGCTACTTTCTTTATCTGCTCGATTGTGCAATGCGTTTTTGGGAGTGGAAACCATCCATTTCGTCTTATCTCCATTTACTGCCAAACTCATTTTCACTGACCTATCTTTCGATTCTTTCAAAGGCAGCAGTTACTACTGCCGATGACCGACCTATGATATCGATGTCGTCGGCATGGGCGAGTAGCATGTGTTCTCTGGTGGTTAGTGTGCCATATCTATTCACATCTGCATCTCGTATAGGCTTCTCCAGCAGGATATTAAGAGATCACACGATAGGCTGTCTCCTTGTCTGAAACCTCGTTTGGTATTAAATGGTTCGGAGAGATTCTCTCCCATTCTTACTGAGGAAGGCGTATCGGCAAGTGTCCTTCTGCAAAGTCTTATAAATTTTGCAGAGATACCAAACTCAGACATGACTTGAAATACCTTTGAACGTAAAGGAGTATCGAAAACGGCTTTGTAGTCAACAAAGAGATGATAGGAGTTGATTTGTCCTTCTCGGGTCTTTTCCAGGATTTGGCGCAGTATCTGATCCTGGGTGGATTTACCAGGCCTAAAGCCGCATTGATAGGGCCCAATTATCTCATTGACTTTGGGTTTTAATCTTTCACACAGTACGCTCGAGAGTATCCTGTATGCGATGGGGAGGAGACTTAGTCCTCTGTAGTTGGCACATTCTGTCTTGTCTCCTTTCCTGTATGCTGAGATTCCAATCATCGGGTATGAGTTCTTCTAGCCATATGGCGCAGATAAGCTGAGGCATACGCCTTATCAGCGTGTCGCCTTCGGTCTTAAATAGCTCAGTGGGTAACCTGTCGGCTCCTGCTGCCTTGTTGTTCTTTAGTCGGGTCGATGCTGAGCTTACTATCATCGGGTATGCGGTCTTCTAGTCAGATTGCGCAGATAAGCTGATGCATACGCCTTATCAGCGAGCCGCCTCCGGTCTTAAATAGTTCAGCGGGTAACCCGTCGGCTCCTGCTGCCTTGTTGTTCTTTAGTCGGGTCACTGCTGAGCTTACAATCATCGGGTATGCGTTCTTTTAGCCACATGGCGCAGATAAGCTGATTAATACGCCTTATCAGCGTGTCGCCTCCGATCTTAAATAGCTCAGTGGGTAACCTGTCGGCTCCTGCTGCCTTGTTATTCATTAGCCGGGTCACTGCTAATTGGACCTCATTCTGACTAGGAGGTAAACATTCTATACCATCATCAGTGATTGGTTCTGCGGTATCCTCTTCGCCGCCAACGTCAAACACTGGCAGTTGGGTAAAATGTTCCTCAGCATGTTATCTGTGTCAGTTACCAGATTTCCTTCTTTGTCTCTGCAGAAGGATGTGCCTGCACCAAGGCCATCGGTTTGATGTTTAATTCTTTGGTAGAATTTCCGGACTTCATTCTGACTCCTGTACATCTCAATTCGCTCTCACTCACGCCTTTCTCTTTCCTTTTTCTTTTTGCGTAATTGACGTTTCTCCTCTCTCCTTTTCTTCCGATACCTCTCCTTTATCTGGCGTGTTGCTACTGATTGCAGGGTTGCTTTATATGCCGCATTCTTGGCTTCAGTTGCATCTCGACACTCTTGGTCGTATCATGGGTTTTTGGAGGAGGCTTCCGCTACCCAAGTATGGATTTCGCGGCATTTTCCATGGAGTGGGCAACAGTTTGCCACTGCGCCATTATATCATCGGAACAAGGAGAGGAGGTCCATAACCTAATATAACTGTCATACAACCGCCTAGAGGGCCAAGAGCTCCTAGAGGATGCAATTTTTATTCGATTTAGCTGATATTTTGCAAGTGGCGTTTTGTCATAACTAACTGTAGTCGTGCCCAATATGATTTAAATCGGTTCATAACCTGCTATGACTGCCATATAAAACGTTCTGCCGATTTGACTTCTCAAGAGCCTCAAGAGGGCGCAATTACTATCCGATTTGGCTGACATTAAATGAGAGGTGTTTTTGTATGACTTCTAACTGCCTGGACAAGGCCGGTCCATGTCGTTCGATAAATGAATTAGGAACCCCGCAAACGGAATGACTAGATTGGCATGCCCCCATCCTATGGTGTTGTTTTAAAATAATAACATTTCATTTATAGTTTAGTGCTAAATCTGATAAAAAAAATTCATAATAAAAATGGTGCGTAAACTCATGCACATGTTTAATTTGTTGTTGTCGCAAATAGTGTTGCCAGTATTTTTGTCTGCCCCTTTAATCCCCAAAAATTCTCAAAATCCCAATCCCAAAACAAAACCAATAATGTGAGGCAAAAGTAAGGCGGTGCCGACCAATTTTAATGGACCTCGGCGGTTATTAAACAATCCGTAAAAATTTTCAAACAAATATTTTCAAACTGTAATAACTAAGGGTGACAAATGACAACATTATTGCAAATTACCCAAAATCGAACGAACATATATATGGGAGCTGTATCTAAATCACAACCGATATCGAGCAAACTGCTCAGATATAGTGATAGTCGTCATGGGAAAGCGTTGTACAAACATCTTGGCAAGATTGGTTAATAAATGCGCTTGCAGTGGCTCTAGAAGAGAAAATCGGGCCATATACATATGTGCCAGCTATATCTTAATCTGAACCGATTTCTATGAAATTCAACAGCAATGTCAAGAGTCATTAGAAAAGCCTTCCTGCCAAATTTCGATAGAATCTGTTAACAAATGAGCACTTTATTGCGATATTTCTCAAAATCGGACGACAATATATATGGAAGCTATATCTAAATCTGAACCGATTTTGACCAAACTTCATAGATATTGTGGTAATCGTCGAGAATAGCGTTGTACAACATGTTGGCCAGATTGGTCAATAAATGCGCTTGCAGTGGCTCTAGAAGTGAAAATCGGTCGATATATATCTATGAGAGCTATATCTTAATCTGAACCGATTTCTATGAAATTCATCAGCAATGTCGAGAGTCATAAGAAAATCTTTCTTGCCAAATTTCAAGAGAATCGGTTAACAAATGAGCACTTTATTGCGATATTTCTCAAAATCGGATGAACATATATATGGGAGCTATATCTAAATCTGAACCGATTTCGACCAACCTTCTTGAATATTGTGGAAGTCGTAGAAAAAAGTGTTGTACAACATGTTGGCCAGATTGGTCAATAAATGCGCTTGCAGTGGCTCTAGAAGTGAAAATCGGTCGATATATATCTATGAGAGCTATATCTAAATCTGAACCGATTTCTATGAAATTCAGTAGCAATGTCGAGAGTCATTAGAAAATCCTACCTGTCAAATTTCAAGAGAATCGGTTAACAAATGAGCACTTTATTGCGATATTTCTCAAAATCGGATGAACATATATATGGGAGCTATATCTAAATCTGAACCGATTTCGAGCAACCTTCTTGGATATTGTGGAAGTCGTAGAAAAAAGTGTTGTACAACATGTTGGCAAGATTGGTCAATAAATGCGCTTGCAGTGGCTCTAGAAGTGAAAATCGGTCGATATATATCTATAAGAGCTATATCTTAATCTGAACCGATTTTTATGAAATTCAGTAGTAATCTCAAGAGTCATTAGAAAATCCTACCTGCCAAATTTCAAGACAATCGGTTAACAAATAAGTACTTTATTGCGATATTTTACAAAATCGGATGTACATATATATGGGAGCTATATCTAAATCTGAACCGATTTTAAAGAAATTTTACACACGACGTAGAGACGTCGTAAAATGCACTTCACGCCCAACTTTGTATAGATCGGAACAAAATTGTGTCTTCTACAGCTTTAAAAGTCCATATCGGATGAAGGCTATATGGGGGAAGCTATATCTAAATCCGAACCGATTTCGGTGAAATTTTGCATATGTATTGGAACGTCAAAGAAAACGCCGCATGCTAAATCGCATGCAAGAATCGTATCAAAATTATGGCTTTTACAGCCTTAAAAAGCCATATCGGATGAAAGGTTTATATGGGAGCTATATCACAATCTGAACCGATTTCGATGAAATTTTGCACACAAATAAAATGCATCATGCACAATTTTGGATCAATTGGACCAACGTTTAAGCCACTACAGCCTCAGAAGTCCATATCGGATGAGAGTTATGTGGAAGAGCTATATCTAAATTTGATCCGATTTTGTTCAAAATCAATGTGGGCTGTCCTAGGTCCAATAAAGTGACTTGCACAAAATCTCAATGCAATCGGTTGCCAAATGCGACCTGTACCCACCTCACTGTGATGCGATATCGAATGAACCACATCGGTTCAGATTTAGATATAGCTCCCATATAAACTGATCTCTCAATTTGACTTCTTGAGCTTCTGGAAGCCGCAATTTTTGGCCGATTTAGCTGAAATTTGGCGTGTAGTGTTCTGTTATAACTTCCAACAACTGGGGCAAGTACGGTCCGCGTCGTTCTATAACCTGGTATAGCTCCCATGTAAAACGGTCTCTCGTTCATCCTCTTTCGGTGCCTAGAGCATTAATTTTTGCCCCCCTTTCATTTCCAGTCTCCACAAAATCCCCATGTCACCAAGCAAAAATTTTTCCCCATTTTGGATAACATTTTCCAATGCTGGCAACACTGAAACAAAAGAGAATAAAAATGCCTTCAAAAATTTTTTTTAATTCAAAACGTTGTTAGCTGTCTCCTCGTCACGTAGGTGTTGTTTCGCAGTAACTTGAACTATATTTTTCCAATTCGGGTCGGCTAGTGTGATTTTTAAGCACCACACTGAGGTGTATCCTTTGTGTTGTACATTGAGGTGTATTCTTTCCATCGTTAAGGATGGGACTGAAGCATCAGTCCCATAGTTGTTTCGTATGCTCACAACCTGGTGTTGAGTTCCATCTGCTATACCACGTCTCCTTATTACGCAGCCGGAGCCCGTTCGATTTATGTGAGAGAGGCGGGTGAATATCCTTTATTGATATCGTGGGAAAATTCGCACCCCCTCTCGCGCGGCAAATCAACCTTCTCATTACGAATCACATCCCTGTGACCAGGGACCCAATACAGGGTCACCCTGTGGTGCCCATGTAATTGCTTTAGAGAGAGAGAGAGACGACATTGATACAGCGCTCTAGATCCTTAAGCCTTAAGCGCTACTTGACTATCGCAAAATCTGCAAATAACCGGCCGATCCATGTTCTTTGACAACACTAGCTCCGCTGCCCTGGCAATCGCAAAGACCTCCGTCTGGAAGATACTGCAATCGTCTCTCATCCGATAAGAGATATCCAATCGTAGTTACGCGCAGTGTATTCCACAACCGGTAGCAGTATATATCTTCGGTCGCCAGACATGAACCGTCCTCTCTGTCACTACGCCATGGTAGGTATTATCACGTGTAACCTGCTGTCCACTATGTCCACCCTCTTCATCCAAATCAGCTGGCAGGTCTGAAATATTCCCGTCGAGTATACCCATGTGTCTGGGCGGCAGACTCCGAAGTTGACCAAGCTGTTACAGCCTTAACAGTGTCCTCTAGGCCGACTACCTGAGGTGAAGGTCAATCTACCTAGCAACACCTCCAAGGACCTGGTCGAGTCTCTGACCCGATTAGAGAGCAGCGAAAGCCTTCCTCACACTCTTCTCTCTATTCGCGCCCCACTTCATCTTACTATCTAGAATAACCCTTAGAAATCTAATCGACCTGGACAGTCCCAAAGTCGTTCCCTGCAACCCCGGCTGTCTGAACTCAGGCACTTTCCCCCTCCTTGTGAACCAACTCAGTCTTCCCGCTGCTAACCCCTAGACCACAATCAGTAGCCCAAAAGCCATGGCCGCAAGAGCAGTATGCAGAACCCCAGGCAGGGTATCCAGGAACTCCCCTTTGGCTATAATAACTAGGTCGTCAGCAAAGCGCAATCTTGTCGACCACAAGAATCCATAGCAGTGAAGAAATAACCCCACCCTGTGACGTGCCCCTGGTCGCATTCACCTTCACCGTGGCGGTGGCCCCAATGCTGGTCATGATCTCCCTATGCAGAGGCATACTCATTATCCACCCAATAATGCCATCCACCAATCTAGGCAGCGGACCCCATCTACTGCCATCGAGTCTCTGACCCGATTAGAGAGCAGCGAAACCCTTCCTCACACTCTCCTCTTTATTCGCGCCCCACTTCATCTTACTATCTAGAATAAGCCTTAGAAATCTAATCGACCTGGATGGTCCCAAGGTCGTTCCCTGCAACCTCGGCTGTCTGAACTCAGGCACTTTCCACCTTCTTGTGAACCAACTCCGTCTTCCCACTGCTAACCCCTAGTCCACAATCAGTAGGCAGGGTATCCAGGAACTTCCCTTTGGCTATAATAATTAGGTCGTCAGCAAAGCGCATACCTTGACCCCTGGGGTCCGAAGTCACCACAGAATCTCGTCGACCACAAAAATCCATGGCAGTGAAGAAATAACCCCCACCCTGTGACGTGCCCCTGGTCGCATTCACCGTAATGGTGGCTCCAATGCTGGTTATGATCTCCCTATGCAGAGGCATACTCATTATTCACCCAGTAATGCCATCCACCAATCTAGGCAGCAGATCCCATCTACTGCCAACGAGTCTTTGACCCGATTAGAGAGCAGCGAAAGCCTTCCTTATCCTTGCCCCACTGCAACTTACTATCTAGAATAACCCCAAGAAATCTAATCGACCTGGACAGTCTCAAAGTCGTTAACTGCAACCTCGGCTGTCTGAACTCAGGCGCTTTTACCTTCTTGCTAAACAATTCCGTTTTCCCGCTGCTAACCCCTAGACCACAATTAGTAGTCCAAGAAGCCATGGCCCCAAGAGCGGTATGCAGAACCCCAGACAGGGTATCCAGAAACTTCCCGATGGCTATAGGTCGTCAGCATAAGCGCATACCTTGACCCCTGGGGTCCGAAGTCACCACAGAATCTCGTCGACCACAAGAATCCATGGCAGTGAAGAAATAACGCAGCCCCCCCCCCCCCTGTATGGGGTGCCTCTGTTCGCATTCACATTCACCGAAGTGATCTCCCTATGCAGATGCATACTCATTACCATCCACCACACCCGCCTTCTTCAGAGCCGCCCCTTTAGCTGAGGGATGAACATTTTTAAACACCCCTTCAATATCCTTCAAACATCGTCAACGCGAAATCCTTAAGCCGGAGAGTTCTCTGCAGAAGATGCACAACACGGTGAAGCGCAATATCAACCGAACGGTCCTTACTATAAGCTTGCTGACACCTTGAAAAGTAATCTCCTCTTAGCCTGCTCGCTATGTCAAGAATTCTCTCTAACGTCTGAACGCAGAAGGAAGAGAGACTAATGGGCCTTAAATTTTTGGCTACACTCCACTGCAGCTTCTCCATATTCGGTAAAAATACCACTCTTACCCTCCTCCACAAAACAATACGACGTTCCTGTCTTCCAGATATTCAGAGATTACCTGCAACATCATGGGGTTGAAACCATGTGGACCAGGATACCTATACGGTCCAAAGGTGCCCAATGCCTAAAGAACACCGTCAAGGGACACTAGACTACCTGCAACATCATGGGGTAGAAACCATGTGGACCAGGATACCAATACGGTCCAAAGGTGCCCAATGCCCAAAGAACACCGTCAAGGGACACCAAATTCTCCGCCAAGGCGCCTAAGCCATTGTCCTGCACCGCCTCTAGCTCCCATCCAACCTGGCCCACAGGACCGCAGCCAGGAAAGTGTGTCTCCAACAAATGAGCCAAAGTGTAGCCTGGCTATTCCGTACAATCGCCAACTGGCCTCTGCAGATTACCCGCATCTGGGGCATCCTTTGCCATCAATTTCCTAAGCCTCGAAGTGTTATTAACCTTACTAAGTCCTTCCACTTGGACCTTCTTCCAATTCCTTCTTATAGACCCTTAGTTCCTCCCTATATACATGCCATAGCTAGGTAGCAGTGCCACCACCGCTGGCCGCATTGAATGCCTTTCTGGCATCCGTTCGGAGTATGCTGAGATCATTGTTCCACCAGTTATTGTTCTTCCTCATCCTCAGCCTCCTGGCCGGACAAGCCACCTCATAGGGGGATATCTGTACAACCTCAATGGTCTGGACCAAGTACTCTACATCCGATATCTGCTCCGCAGCATAATTTTTTGCAACCAACGAGACGCATTTATCAAAATTTTTAACACATTTGCTTGAAATTTGATGCGGATTGTTGTAAAACCCACCGGAAAACCTGTAACGAAGTCCATTAAATTCGCTGCAGAATAACATATAGCGCCCAATTACCACTCAAAAGGGTAGGTGTATCGGCACCATTCGACTTATGCGTTTCCTTATTTGTTTGATTCTAGACCACTATGGGACGGCACATCTCAGATCTGACCCCCCCAACGATCCCCCCACCCCATATTTTGAGGAAGGTTTTGTATTCTTACCCAAAGTATTTATCGTTAGAGTACCACATTGGTTCTCCATTGGTTCACATATAAGGTTGGTTGGTACTTATGGGAAAAGGGGCAGGGTCCGCCCTTCCAAGAAAGTGGGTTCAGCCGTTTTCGAGTCTATACGGAACAAACAAACACACTTTGACCTTTATGCAATAGAATAATTTTTTTTTTTTTATTTTCTTTTTTCAGATCTAACTCGAGACACTATTGAACCAACATGGATACGGAAGAAGTATGTAAGACTGTTCTTTTCGAAAATTTAATCACCCTTAGAACTTAAATTTTTTTTTTTTGTATTTTTTCAACTGCTCTTTAGCAATTCAATGCTATGGTTGATAAAGTTAAGGAAATGTTGGTTCCCAACGATGAGGAAATGATGGAGCTGTACGCCTTGCACAAACAAGCAACCGTTGGCGATAACACCACCGACGAGCCTTCGGCCTGGAAGGCCAAAGCCCAATGGGAATGTTGGAATAAGCAAATGGGTAAATCCAAAGAGACTGCCCAGCTAGAGTACATTGCCTTTGCTACTATATTGGTAGGCAAATATGCGGTTTGGAATCCAGTTCAAACTCTACGTTCTATCTTTCGTTAGATTTTTTTTTTTTGAAAGTACATAGGAATTTATTTCTTCCAATAAAATATATATGTTAAATTATCACGCGAAGATACAGATTTTCCATTGTTTTAATGAGCCGTACATGTCTTTCGTTTGAGAGCCATATTATGTAGGTTGTTCAGAATGCCCTCTCCAAAGGGGCCTTAGGCATAGGGTAAAATACTAGCTGAACCTGGACGGCTTCGCTGCGCCGCGAAAAATATGTTTTTTTTTTTGCTCAATACCATAGCTATTTCCCTATAGAAATTAGTTTATCTACTCCCAAATACTACACCCTTTATTGGTGCGACCCCTAGGTACTTGGACCAGGTTTTTAGTATAAAATTCGTACCTTACTTTCGAACAGCTTTCATTTGAGTCCCATATTGTCCCCATCGGTCAGGTTTAATTTTTGGGTGATGCTTATGGGTTAAGGGGGAGGGTCCGCCCCCCTTCCAATATCAACTAATTTTATAGCCTATTGCTGATTCCAGACCTTATTTGTAATCTACTCCCTAATACTTTTCATTTGAGTCCTCTATTGTCTCGATCGGTTCACTTTTTTTTTGGAAGGTGCTTTTGCCGCCCCCTTACGATATCAGCAAATTCTATAGCCTTTTGCTCCTTCCAGACCATATTCATAATCTACTCCCTAATACCTTTCATTTGAGTCCCATATTGTCCCCATCGGTCAGCTTTTATTTTTGGGTGATGCTTATGGGTTAAGGGGGAGGGTCCGCCCCCCCCCCCCCTTCCAATATCAACTAATTTTATAGTCTATTGCTGATTCCAGACCATATTTGTAATCTACTCCCTAATACCTTTCATTTCAGTCCCATATTGTCCCGATCGGTTCACTTTTACTTTTGGAAGGTGCATTTGGGTTAAGGGGGAGAGTCTGCCCCCTTACGATATCAGCAAATTCTATAGCCTTTTGCTCCTTCCAGACTATATTCATAATCTACTCCCTAATACCTTTCATTTGAGTCCTATATTGTCTCGATCGGTTCACTTTTTTTTTTGGAAGGTGCTTTTGGGTTAAGGGGGAGGGTCCGCCCCCCTTCCAATATCAACAAATTCTATTGTCCATTGCTGTTTCTAGACCATATTCGTAATCTACTCCCTAATACCTTTAATTTCAGTCCCATATTGTCCCGATGGAAGGTGCTTTTGGGTTAAGGGGGAGGGTCCGCCCCCTTACGATATCAGCAAATTCTATAGCCTTTTGCTCCTTCCAGACCATTTTCGTAATATACATTCTAATACCTTTCATTTCAGTCCCATATTGTCCCGATCGGTTCACTTTTATTTTTGGAAGGTGCTTTTGGGTTATGGGGGAGGGTCCGCCCCCCCTTCCAATATCAACTAATTTTATAGCCCATTGCTGCTTCCAGACCATATTCATAATCTACTCCCTAATACCTTTCATTTGAGTCCTTTATTGTCTCGATCGGTTCACTTTTTTTTTGGAAGGTGCTTTTGGTTTAAGGGGAAGGGTCCGCCCCCCCTTCCAATATCAACTAATTTTATAGCCTATTGCTGATTCCAGACCTTATGTGTAATCTACTCCCTAATACCTTTCATTTGAGTCCCATATTGTCCCCATCGGTCAGCTTTTATTTTTGGGTGATGCTTATGGGTTAAGGGGGAGGGTCCGCCTCCCCCTTCCAATATCAACTAATTTTATAGCCTATTGCTGATTCCAGACCATATTTGTAATCTACTCCCTAATACCTTTCATTTCAGTCCCATATTGTCCCGATCGGTTCACTTTTACTTTTGGAAGGTGCATTTGGGTTAAGGGGGAGAGTCTGCCCCCTTACGATATCAGCAAATTCTATAGCCTTTTGCCCCTTCCAGACCATTTTCGTAATATACATTCTAATACCTTTCATTTCAGTCCCATATTGTCCCGATCGGTTCACTTTTATTTTTGGAAGGTGCTTTTGGGTTAAAGGGGAGGGTCCGCCCCCTTAGATATCAACAAATTCTATATTCCATTGCTCCTTCTAGACCATATTCGTTATCTACTCCCTTATGGCTTTTATTTGATTCCAATATTGTCGTTATCGTCCAATATGCCTATTTGAGGGGGTTCTGGTATCGGGGCGGCCTTCTTTGTACCTGGATCCAATTTTTAATATCAAGTTAGTACTTTACTCCCGAATACGTTTCATTTCAGACGCATATTGTCCCAATCGGTCTATTTCTAATTTTAGGTGGTCCTTATTGCCACGCCCCTAAGTTGGTTCATGTCTGGTATTGTGTCCCCACCTAAGTGCCGGTATCTGTTAGACGCGAAAGCCGGGCAATGACAAAGGAAATGCTCCAACGTCTCATCATCTTCCCCACATGGCCTACACATGTCATTACTTGACGCACCGATTTTATATAAGTGGGCTCGTAGACCTATGTGTCCCGTCATGATACCGAGCCTCCTTCTGATACTGACCTCCTTCTTCCTTCCTTTCAGTAATAGCCTCGTCTTCTCACGATCTGGGTTTTCGCCTTCCTGCAGACCGTGTCGCTGTTCCTTAGGTTTGGATGAGCATTCATCGCCCACGCCCTTAACTCAGACTGCGGCGACCCAAAAGGCTTCGATTTAACCAAGTTTATTGACGGCAGTCCTCCGGCCTTCACTGCCAAATCGTCTGTACTTTCATTCCCGCTAACTTCGTTATGGACCGGCACCCAAACGATGCAGATTTTGCTATTCTCAGAAAAGGCGTTAATCTCCATCTTACATTGTAAGATTGTTCGTGATCTTACCGTCCTGGTTGTTATTGTCCTTATGGTCTGTATACTGTCCAGCCTGTTTACTGTCCGTCCTCGCGTTGCCACCACACCACCTCAGGCATTCCGCAATCGCCCTGATCTCCGCCGTCTTATGGTCAGTCAGTCTAAAACAGATCTAAGTCGCTGTTTCCTCAATGTAGACTCCCAGTCCCATTCTGTCTTCTAGTTTTGATCCATCCGTGTAACATGATCTTCCAGATGGCAATACTAGGATTCCGTTAATCCAAGACAGTGCCCCTGGCAGCAGTGCCACGCACTCGACTTCAAGGTTCATCTGAGGTATCCGATCGGAAACCTCTTCCCTTCCCTCTTCAGGTTTCGTATCGTCGCTTCGATTATACCGCGATGGTATGAGCAGCTCCCATCCTCAATCAATTCTCCAATCTCCCCAAAATTTAAGTCTGACTTTGGAAAAAGGTGCTATATACTGAAAGTAGTACGTAGACTCGGTGGTGTAGGGTATCATATAGTCGGCTCCACCCGACTTTAACCTTTCCTTACTGATTTTTATTTCAAAACTGGTGTCATTTATTTCGGTTATGGCGGTTCCCAGGTAGATAAAGTTGTTGACGATCGCAAAGTCGTTGTTCTCAACTTTCTTCATTTTTATACCCTCCACCATAGGATGGGGGTATACTAAATTCGTCATTCTGTATCTAACTTCTCGAAATATTCGACTAAGACCCCTCAAAATGTCGTCATGGCGAAATGTCTGTCAAAAGCACGCTAACTTTCCAAGGAGTAAAGCTAGCCTCTTGAAATTTTGCAAAACTACTTCTTATTGGTGTAGGTCTGTTGGGATTGTAAATATCGGACCATATCGGACCATGTTTAGAAATAGCTGCCATATAAACCGATCATGGATCTTGACTTCTTCAGCCTCTAGAGGGCGCAATTCTTATCCGACTTGGCTGATATTATGCATGAGGTGTTTTGTTATGATTTTCAACAATTGTAGGATGTATGGTTGAAATCGGTCCATAACCTAATATAGCTGTTATTAAACCGATCTGGGGTCTTGACTTCTTCAGCCTCTAGAGGGCGCAATTCTTATCCGATTTGGCTGAAATTATGCATGAGGTGTTTTGTTATGATTTTCAACAATTGTAGGATGTATGGTTGAAATCGGTTAATAACCTGATATAGCTGTCATTATAACGATCTTGGGGTCTTGACTTCTTCAGCCTCTAGAGGGCGCAATTCTTATCCGATTTGGCTGAAATTATGCATGAGGTGTTTTGTTATGATTTTCAACAATTGTAGGATGTATGGTTGAAAACGGGCCTAAACCTGATATAGCTGTCATTAGACCGATCTGGGGTCTTGACTTCTTCAGCCTCTAGAGGGCGCAATTCCTATCCGATTTAGCTGAAATCATGCATGAGGTGTTTTGTTATGATTTTCAACAATTGTAGGATGTATGGTTGAAATCGGTTAATAACCTGATATAGCTGTTATTAGACCGATCTTGGGGTCTTGACTTCTTCAGCCTCTAGAGGGCGCAATTCCTATCCGATTTGGCTGAAATTATGCATGAGGTGTTTTGTTATGATTTTCAACAATTGTAGGATGTATGGTTGAAAACGGGCCAAAACCTGATATAGCTGTCATTAGACCGATCTGGGGTCTTGACTTCTTCAGCCTCTAGAGGGCGCAATTCTTATCCGATTTGGCTGAAATTATGCATGAGGTATTTTGTTATGACTTCCAAACATTGTGCTAAGTATGGTCCAAATCAGTCCATAACCTGATATAGCTGCCATATAAACCGATCCTGGATCTTGACTTCATGAGCAACTGGAGGGCGCAATTCTTATCCGATTTGGCTGAAATTTAGCATGACATGTTTTGCTATGACTTCCAACAACTGCGCCAAATATAGTTCAAATCGTTCTATAACCTTATACAGCTGAAAAATGTGCCATCATATGGAAAAATTACCAAATTTTGCTAGAAATGGCCAATATCTTGGTATATGTAATACTCACATCTCTACATTGAATAGATTCGGCAAGATCATAGTCCCTTTTATATTTCCTGTAAAGAGTTTAGTCTGATAGATTTCGCCGCGGCAAAAAACATGGTAGTTAGTAGCACCAGATTTCAACATTAAAATATCCACAAAGCCACATGGCTGTCACCCGATCAAAATACGAGAAACCAAATTGATCACGTTGTGATAGATGGAAGGCATTCATCCAGCGTGTTAGATGTACAATCGATCCGTGGAGCGAATATAGATTCGGATCATTACCTTGTTGCAGCAAAGGTTCGCACCCGTTTGAACATGGCGAGGAAAGTACGATCTGACACTGCACGGAAGCTGGACATTGAAAAGCTGCAGACACAACAAATGGCAGCGGCATACTCCACTCGACTGACCCAACTGCTTCATGAAAGCATTCCTTGCTCCGATGATGTAATGGCGCAGTGGCAAACCTTTGCCCACTCCATGGAAAATGCCGCGAAATCCGTACTTGGGTACCGGAACCCTCCTCCAAAAAACCCATGGTTCCACCAAGAGCGTCGAGTTGCTACTTAAGCCAAGAATGCGACATATAGAGCAACCCTGCAATCTGTACCAACAGATGAAGGAGAGGTATCGGGAGAGAGGAGAAACGTCTATTCCGCAGAAAGATAAAGGAAGAGGATACCGCAGAACCAATCCCTGATGATGGTATAGAATGTTTACCTGCTAGTCAGAATGAGGTCCAAGTAGCAGTAACCCGACTAAAGAACAACAAGGCAGCAGGAGCCGACGGGTTACCCGCTGAACTATTTAAGACCGGAGACCACACGCTGATAAGGCGTATGCAACAGCTTATCTGCGCCATCTGGCTTGAAGAACGCATAGCCGATGATTGGAACCTCAGCAGTGACCCAACTAAAGAACAACAAGGCAGCAGCAGCCGACGGGTTACCCGCTGAATTATTTAAGACCGTAGGCGACACGCTGATAAGGCGTATGCATCAGATTATTTGTGCAATCTGGCTAGAAGAACGCATAGCCGATGATTGGAACCTTAGCAGTGAACCGACTAAAGAACAACGAGGCAGCAGCAGCCGACGGGTTACCCGCTGAATTATTTAAGACCGTAGGCGACACGCTGATAAGGCGTATGCATCAGATTATTTGTGCAATCTGGCTAGAAGAACGCATATCCGATGATTGGAACCTTAGCAGTGAACCGACTAAAGAACAACAAGGCAGCAGGAGCCGACGGGTTACCCGCTGAACTATTTAAGACCGGAGACGACACGCTGATAAGGCGTATGCATCAGCTTATCTGCGCAATCTGGCTAGAAGAACGCATAACCGATGATTGGAGCCACAGCATACTATGTCCCGTACACAAGAAAGGAGACAAGACGGAATGTGCCAACTACAGAGGAATAAGTCTCCTCCCATCGCATACAAGATACTCTCGAGCGTACTGTGTGAAAGATTAAAACCTAAAGGCAACGAGATAATTGAGCCCTATCAATGCGGCTTTAGACCAGGTAAATCCACCCTAGATCAGATATTCACACTGCGCCAAATCCTGGAAAAGACCCAAGAAGGACAAATTAACACCTACCATCTCTTTGTTGACTACAAAGCCGCCTTCGATACTCCTTTACGTTCAAAGGTCTTTCAAGCCATGTCTGAGTTTGGTATCTCTGCAAAATTTATAAGACTTTGCAGAAGGACACTTGCTGATACGCCTTCCTCAGTAAGAATGGGAGAGAATCTCTCCGAACCATTTAATACCAAACGAGGTTTCAGGCAAGGAGGCAGCCTATCGTGTGAGAAGACTATACGAGATGCAGATGTGAATAGTTATGGCACACTAATCACAAGAGAGCACATGCTACTCGCCTATGCCGACGATATCGATATCATAGGTCGGTCACCGGAAGTAGTAACTGCTGCCTTTGAAAGAATCGAAAGATAGGTCAGTGAAAATGTGTCTGGCAGTAAATGGAGATAAGACGAAATGGATGGTCTCCACTCCCAAAATGCCTTGCACAACCGAGCAGATAAAGAAAATGGAGACAGTTGGGAACCACAATTTTGAGATAGTCAGTAACTTTATCTACCTCAACACCGCCGTAACCGAAACGAATGACACCAGTTTTGAGATTAAGCGAACAAATGCTACTTTGGACTAAGTAAGCAGTTTAGAAACAAGGCCACCTCTCGACTGACGAAGATTACTCTATACAAGATACTGATACTACCCGTCCTCTTATATGGTTCTCAGGCATGGGTACTTGTGAAAACAGATAAGGCAGTACTTGGAGTATTTGAGAGAAAGATTCTTCGTAAAATATATGGACCAGTTTGCGTTAACGGAGAATATAGGCGACATATGAACCACGAGCTGTATGAGCTGTATGACGACGATAGCATAGTTACACGCATCAAAATATTGGGTTGCCCAAAAAGTAATTGCGGATTTTTTAAAAGAAAGTAAATGCATTTTTAATAAAACTTTGAATGAACTTAAATCAAATATACTTTTTAACACTTTTTTTCTAAAGCAAGTTAAAGTAACAGCTGATAACTGACAGAAGAAAGAATGCTATTACAGAGTCACAAGCTGTGAAAAAATTTGTCAACGCCGACTATATGAAAAATCCGCAATTACTTTTTGGACAACCAAACAACGGCTGCGTTGGCTAGATCATGTTGTCAGAATGGATGAAGAAGCTCCAGCAAAGAAGTCTTTTGAAGGCAAACACGGTGGTACACGCAAACCGGTAAGACCAAAAGCCCGATGGAAGGATCAAGTGGTTGGGAGACACCTCGAAACTTGGTGTCAGAGATTTTAGAATGAGCGCAGAAGATCGAGACGCTTGGAAAGCTATTCTACGTTCGGCTAGTGGAACAAATATTCTGTCATAGCCAATTAAAGTAAAGTAACTAAAGGGTTTTACCTCACTATTACCCAGTTTGCCACAGTGGGCCATTTATTCTAAAAAATTGGGCATCATGTGGAAAATTGACCAAATTTTGTCAAAAATGGCCAATATCTTGGTTTCCTTAATACTTAAGGCTCCAAATTCAATAGATTCGGAAAGGGCGTAATCTCTATTGTATATCCTGTAAAGGAGTTTAGCTCATTATTTCCCAGTTGGCCATAGTAGGCCGTTTACTTTTAAAAATAGGTCATCAGAAGAAAAAATGACCAACTTTTCCAAAAAAATGGCCAATATCTTGGTTTCTTTAATACTAAGGGCTCCAACTTGAATAGATTCGGAAAGAGCATAGTCCTTTTTTATATTTTCTGTACAGGGTTTTAGCCCACTATTTCCAAGTTAGCCACAGTGGGCCATTTACTCTGAAAAATGGGGCATCATGTGGAAAAATTACAAAATTTTCCCAAAAATAGCCACTATCTTGGTTTCTTTAATACTTAGGGCTCTAAATTGAATAGATTCGGAAAGAGCATAGTCCTTTTTATATTTCCTGTAAAGGGTTTTAGCCTACTATTTCCCAGTTAGCCACAGTGGGCCGTTTACTCTAAAAAATGGGGCATCATGTGGAAAAATGACAAAATTTTCCCAAAAATAGCCAATATCTTGGTTTCTTTAATACTTAGGGCTCCAAATTGAATAGATTCGGAAAGGGTGTAGTCTCTATTGTATATCCTGTACAGGGTTTAAGCCCACTATTTCCCAGTTGGTCACAGTGGGCCATTTACTCTGAAAAATGGGGCACCATGTGGAAAAATTAGAAAACTTTCGCCAAAATGGCCAATATCTTGATTTCTTTAATACTTAGGGCTCTAAATTGAATAGATTCGAAAAGGGCGTAGTCTCTATTATATTTTCTGTACAGGGTTTTAGCCCACTATTTCCCAGTTGCCCACAGTGGGCCATTTACTCTGAAAAATGGGGCATCTTGTGGAAAAATTACAAGATTTTCCCAAAAAAAGGCCAATATCTTGGTTTCTTTAATTTTTAGGGCTACAAATTGAATAGATTCGAAAAGGCCGTAGTTTCTATTATATTTTTTGTAAAGGGTTTAAGCCCACTATTTCCCAGTTGGCCAAAGTGGGTCATTTACTCTGAAAAATGGGGCATCATGTGGAAAAATGACAAAATTTTGCCAAAAAAAAGCCAATATCTTGGTTTCTTTAGTACTTAGGGCTCCAGATTGAATAGATTCGGAAAGGTTGTAATCCCTATTATGTAATATGTTAAGGGTTTCCGAACACTTTTTCCCAGTTGGCCACAGTGGGCCATTTACTCTGAAAAATGGGGCACCATGTGGAAAATTGACAAAATTTTGCCAAAAATAGCCAATATCTTGGTTTCTTTAACACTTAGGGCTCTAAATTGAATGGATTCGGAAAGGGCGTAATCTCTATTGTATATCCTGTAAAGGGGTTTAGCCCACTATTTCCCAGTTGGCCACAGTGGGCCATTTACTCGGAAAAATGGGGCACCATGTGGAAAAATGACAAAGTTTTCCCAAAAATGGCCAATATCTTGGCTTCGTTATTTTTTAGAGCTACAAATTGAATAGATTCGGAAAGGGCGTAGTCTCTATTCTATTTTTTGTAAAGGGTTTAAGCCCACTATTTCCCAGTTGGCCAAAGTGGGCCATTTACTCTGAAAAATGGGGCATCATGTGGAAAAATGATCAAATTTTGGCAAAAAAAAAGCCAATATCTTGGTTTCTTTAATACTTAGGGCTCTAGATTGAATAGATTCGCAAATGTTGTAGTGCCTATTATGTAATCTGTAAAGGGTTTCCGACTACTTTTCCAGTTGGCCACAGTGGGCCATTTACTCTTAAAAATGGGAAAATTATCAAATTTTCCCAAAAATGGCCAATATCTTGGCTTCTTAATTTTTACGGCCACAAATTGAATAGATAAGGTAAGGGTAACGGTTTTAGCCCAATATTTCCCAGTTGGCCACAGTGGGCCATTTACTCTGAAAAATTAGGCATCATATGGAAAAATGACAAAATTTTGCCAAAACAAGGCCAATATCTTGGTTTCCTTAATACTTAAGGCTCCAAATTAAATAGTTTCGGAAAGAATGTAGTCTCTATTATTTTTCCTGTTAACAGTTGTATCCCACTATTCAGTTCTGTATATTTCTTCCATCGAGTGATGAATTAAATTCGACATCCATATTTCTTGTACGACATGTATTTTATGGGTTGCCCAAAAAGTAATTGCGGATTTTTCATATAGTAGGCGTTGACAATTTTTTTCACAGCCTGTGACTCTGTAATTGCATTCTTTCTTCTGTCAGTTATCAGCTGTTACTTTTAGCTTGCTTTAGAAAAAAAGTGTAAAAAAAGTATATTTGATTAAAGTTCATTCTAAGTTTTATTAAAAATGCATTTACTTTCTTTTAAAAAATCCGCAATTACTTTTTGGGCAACCCAATATTTTGATTTTTTTGCATTTCATTTCATTTTTCGTCACATTTGTATTTGAATTTCTTTTTTTGTTTAGGATTTTTTCCATATTTGTATTTATTTTTATTACTTTTGTATTAGGGTTTTCTGTATTAGAATTTTTTGTATTAGGTTGTCGGTATTATGATTTTAAATTTGACATATAGGTGGCGCTCTATATTCTATTATATTTTCACATGCATTATCCTTTGTTTACCTTAAATGAGATACCGTGAAAAGAACTCGACCAATGCGATCCATGTGTGGAGGCTATATAAGATTCGGCCCGGGCGAATTTAGCACGCTTTTACTTGTTTTTTTTTTTTTTTGCTTTTATCTGCTCCGATGTACAGGACTTTGTAGGAGTTGATACCATCCACTTTGTCTTATCTCCATTTACTGCCAAACCCTGTTTCGTTGATTCTCTGTCGAGAGTTTGAGTTATATATGCGTATTGATTGGTTAATCGCTTGCATTTAGATAATGCAATAAAACGAAAAATATGAACAGCTATTATTGGGTTGCCCAAAAAGTAATTGCGGATTTTTTAAAAGAAAGTAAATGCATTTTTAATAAAACTTAGAATGAACTTTAATCAAATATACTTTTTTACACTTTTTTTCTAAAGCAAGCTAAAAGTAACAGCTGATAACTGACAGAAGAAAGAATGCAATTGCAGAGTCACAAGCTGTGAAAAAATTTGTCAACGCCGACTATATGAAAAATCCGCAATTACTTTTTGGGCAACCCAATAGATACGATTCCATTTGCTTTAGTTTGATTTACAAGTGCATGGGACACTTATACTTTGTCCACTTAGATTATTGCTGGTGGATTATCGCAAGACGATAATTTGGATTTGATAGAACTCAAAATTTATAGTTCAAGTGGCAACTTTTTTTTTCAGCTAATGATAATGGCTGAGCAAACACTTGTATGAAACCGTTTTCAAGTATTAGGTAATAACAAAAAGTTTGGGTTTTTTTTTTATTGGGAAACTTTTAAGCAGTTTTTCCAGGAATTAATTTGAAATTTAGTTAAATCAATGTTTTTAACATGCTAATCAGCCGGGCCAAATCCTGGCAATCCAACAACAGGGATTCTGCTAAAAATTCTGGGCCCATGCATACTTTACTCACAAAATGTCTGTAAAGTCAGACAAAATTTGCAAAAAAAAACTTCTTTGGGCGTTATATGGGAGCTATATCAGGTTATTGACCGATTTTGACCATATTTTTCACAGAGGCCAAATCGGACACAAATTGCGGCTTCCAGGTGCTCAAGAAGTCAAATCGAGAGATCGGCTTATATGGGGGACTAACTGAACCGGGCCCGCTCCGCTGAACCTCCTATAACTCTCTAATATCTCTTTAGGGTGGGGACACTTTGCCCTGAATGCGGATATCGAATTCCTGCCATTGTAGCCAATGACGATGAACGCGTTCGAATCCTGGCGAGAACATCGGACAAAGCGGTGTTTATCCCCTCTTAATGTTGACGACATTAGCAAGGTACAATGCCATGCATGGCACTGCGGGACGGTTCCTGGTGGTAATGTTCTTCCTTAGGGTAATGTTCTCATTAGGGGAGGGATGGCACCTCAGATATTTCGATTCAAATGTGGATATCAAATTCGTGCTGCACTTCCAAATGCCTTTAATTTGAACCCCATATTGCCATGGCCGGTAAATATGAACCGTTTGGAGGGTGTTTAAGGGCTGAGGCGGCCACCGGCACTTTACACTGAAAATAGATATCAAATTTGATCTTTATTCCCAACGGAAATGAAGTTCAGTTAAGGGGGCGTACTTTAGGGCGCACCCCATAACACTTGGCCCCCAAATTGGATACCAAATTCGTTTTCTACTCTCAAATACCTTTCATTTGAGTCCCATATTGTCATAATGGGTCAAATAACCCATTTGACGGGTAGGAAAAGGAGGAAAAGCGCCACCTAGACTTGAACATAAATTTTAATATCATATTTCTAATCTACTCCCTAATACCTTTCATTTGAGTCCCATATAGCCATGGTTGGCTAATATGCCCATATGGGGGTATTTGGGGGAGGGGCGACCTCCCATTACTTGGACCTAATGTTTTATGCCATATTTGTAATGTACTGTCGAATACTTTTCATTTGAGTCCCATATTGACATGAACTTTGAATATATCTGTTTAGAGGAGTTTTGAAGTTGGGGGGCCCGCTGAGTACTTGGACCCATATTTTTACACCATACTCGTTTTCTGGTCTCCAATACCTTTCATTTGATATCCTTGTTGTGACCATCGGACCACTTTCAGCTATGGGTGGCCTTTGTGGGGTAAGGGGGAGAGTCCGCCTCCATCCGGATATCTATAGGCTATGTTTCCTTCCAAACAAACGTACACAATCTATGAAAATTTTAAGAAAATCTGCTCAGCCAAGTATCATATAGTCATAATGGCGTTTTTGAGGGTTAGCGTGACCCGTTTTACTTCGATCTGATTTTGTATGCCAGATACGAAATCAACTCGCAAATATCTTTCATTTGAGCCCTATATTGAAATGAACGACCAATATGTCTGTTTGGGGGAGTTTTGGGGTTGGGGCGGCCCCATGGGTACTTAGACTTAAATTTTAATACCATATTGGTATTGTACTCTCCAGTACTTTTCATTTCATACCTATATTGTCCCGATCGGTCCACTTTTGATTTTGAGTCGCATTTTTGGCATAAGGGGGAGGGTCCGTCCCCCTTCCGATACCGAAAAATTATATAGCCTGTGATTCCTTCCACACCAACCAACACAATATGTGAACATTTCGAGAAAATCGCTTCTGCCGTTTTTCAATCTATACGGAACAAACCATGTATCCGTGATTGGCTTATGTGCCAATTTTGGGCGTTTTTGTGGGGGTGGGGTGACCACCTATACTTCGACATGAGTTTGTATGCCAGATTTGTTATCTACTCCCACATACTTTTCATTTGATACCCATATTGTCCTTATCGGCCCACTTTTGATTTTGGTTGGTGTTTTTGGGGTAACGGGGGAGGGTCCGCCCCCCCCTTCCATTATCAATAAATTATAAAACCTATTCCTACTTCCCGACCATATTCGTAATCTACGCCCGAATACCTTTCATTTGATTCCCATATTGTCATGATCATCAAATAAACCTATTTTAAGGGGCTTTTGGGTCTGGAGCGGTCCCCCAGGTACTTGGATCCAACTTTTACTATGAAATTTGTACTCTACTCTTGAATACCTTTCATTTGAATCCCATATTGTCCCGATAAGTCCTCTTTTATTTTTGGGTAGTACTTTTGGTGTAGGGGGGAGGGTCCGCCCCCCTCCCGATATCAAAAAATTACATAACCTATGTTTCCTTCCAGACCAACCTACACAATTTGTGAAAATTTCAAGGTAATCGGTTCTCCATACTTGGCGCAGTTGTTAAGAGTCATAACAGAGCACCATGTGCAAAATTTCAGCCAAATGATAATTGCGGCTTCCAGGCGCTCAAGAAGTCAAATCGGGAGATCGGTTTATATGGGAGGTAGATCATGTTCTTGACCGATTTGGACCGTACTTGGCACAGTTGTTGGAAGTCATAACAGAACACTATGTGCAAAATCTCAGCCAAATCGGACACAAATTGCGCCTTCCAGATGCTCAAGAAGTCAAATCGGGAGATCGGTTTATATGGGACCTATATCAGGTTCATGACCGATTTGGACCATACATCGCACAGTTGTTGTGGAGTCATAACAGAAGACTATATGCAAGATTTCAGCCAAATCGAATGAAACTTGCGGCTTCCTGGGGCTCAAGAAGTCAAATCGGCAGATCGGTTTACATGGGAGCTTTATCAGGTTATAGACCGATTCGGACCTTACTTGGCACAGTTATTGAAAGTCGTAACCGAACACTATGTGCAAAATTTCTGCCAAATCTGACACAAATTACGGCTTCCAGGGGCTCAAGAAATCAAATCGGGAGATCGGTTTATATGGGAGCTATATCTAAATCTGAACCGATATGACCCATTTCCAATCCCCAACGACCTACATAAACAGTATCTGAGCAAAATTTGAAGCGGCTAGCTTCCCGCTTTCGACCGCTATGGTGATTTCGACAGACGCACGGACGGACGGACATAGCTAGTTTGACTCAAAATGTCGAAACGGGTCCTAGATCAATATTACGATCTACCTATTCTCTGGTGGTGAGTACAATAGCTGCCTCGCTGCCCCACTGTGCTTCGCTACACCCATAAGTGTTTGTGTATGTAAATCTCAAATAACTTTCATTAGAATCCCGTTATTGTCCCGTTCGCTATACATGTCCATTTGTGGTATTATTCTGGGGTGACCCCACTCCCCGGAAATTAACCCAAATTTTTATATATCAAATACTTTTCGTTTGAGTACCATCTTTTCCCCTTCGGTGGACATGAACAAAAATTATGCACCATTTGGTAGGTGGTTTGGGTGACCCGCCTGGGAATAAATCCCAAATTTTTACTTGATACTTGAATCCTTAAATCAACGTAAAAGTATTTAGTGGGTGGACCGGTCCCTGACTCTGTACCAAATGTGTATACCAGATTCGTAGTCAACTTCGAAAGACCTTTCATTTGATACCCATTTTGAGAAGTTGGACATTCATGCCCGGTTTGAGGGTTTTTGGGGCTGGGGAGGCCCTATAGACACCATGGACTTAAATCTTATAACAGATGTGTACTTCATTTCCAAACACCTTTCATTTGATACCCATATTGTCAAAATCGGTAAATATGTCCTGTTGAGCGGTTTTGGGGGGCGCCTTATACCCACCACCGAAGGGTAGTCATTTTATCAATCCGTTTCCAACCCTATAAAAGATAGTCTTGATCGTCACAAAAATCTAAGACGATCTAGCCATGTCCGTCTGCCTGTCCTCCGTCCGTCCGTCTGTCTGTTTGTTGAAATCACGCTACACCCTTTAAAAACGAAGATATTGAGCTGAAACTTTGTAGAGGTTCTTTGCTTGTCCCTAGAAAGGTTATGTTCGAAGATGGGCAATATGGGACTATGTCTCGATATGGCCCCCATATAGACCGATCTGCCGATTTAAGGTCTTAGGCCTATAAAAGCCACATTTATTATCCGATTTTGCTGATATTTGAGACAGTGAGTTGTATTAGGCCACTCGGTATCCCCCTTCAATTTAGCCTAGATGGGTTCAGATTTCGATATAGCTGCCATATAGACCGGTCTCTCGATTTAAGATCTTGGGCCCATAAAGATTTCGCTGAAATTTGGGACAGTGAGTTGTGTAAGACCCTTCTACATCTTTTTTTTTTTTTAATTTGGTCCAGATCGGTCCACGGTATAACCACGGCGCGGTATAACTTTGAGCACCACACAGGCTGGAACATTGAGGCCCGATCTGTGTGGTGTTCACTGGGAGGCCGGACGGCACCGGCTCTTTCACCAATACTGAGTGCCTATTGTGCTCGACATGACAAGGCGAGTTAGTGGCGCCTTTAAATAACCAATGGCCACCGTGTTTCTACGGCGATCGGACCTTTGGACCGAAACAAGCTTGCTCACCTACATGAGCTTGACAAGGATCGCCAACTCCACAAGAAAATGTGGCCACAACATTAACAACATAAAAGACGCATTTATTGACCGATTTCGCTGAAATTAAGGACAGTGAGTTGTGTTACGCCCCTCGCTAAACTTCTTCCCAGATCCCTCAAGATTTGGATATAGCTGCCATATAGTCTAATCTCTCGATTTAAGGTCTTGGCCCCATAAAAGACATATTTATTATCCGATTTCGCTGAAATTTCACACAGTGACTTATGTTAGGCTCTTCGACATCCGTGTCCTATATGGGTATTCCATCTAGGACCCCATCTTCTTCGTATATATAAAATTTTACTTGTGTTTGTTTGTTCCGTATAGACTCAAAAACGGCTGAACCGATTACCTTGAAATTTTTACAGATTATGTAGGTGGGTCTGAAAGGAAACATAGCCTATATAATTTTTTGATATCGGTAGGAGGGCGGACCCTCCCCCTTAACCCAAAAGTACTACCCAAAAATAAAAGTGGATCGATCGTGACAATATGGGACTCAAATGAAAGATATTCAGGAGTAGAGTACGAATTTCATATTTGGGTCCAAGTAACTGGGGCGCCGCCTCCAACCCCAAAAACCCCCTAAAATAGGTTTGTTGGATGATCATGACAATATGGTACTCAAATGAAAGGTATTCGGGAGTAGATTGCGAATATGGTCATGAAAGAAAAATAGGCTTTATAATTTATTGATTTCGGAAAGGGGGGGGGGGGGGGGGCCCTCCGCCGTTACCCAAAAATACCAGCCAAAATCAAAAGGGGACCGATCGGGACAATATGAGTATCAAAGGAAAGCTATTGGAGAGTGGAATACGAATATAATCTTAAAATTTGAATCTAAGTACCCATCGGGCCGCCCCAAGCCCAAAACTCCCATAAACAGACATATTGGACGTTCATATCAATATGGGCCTCAAATGAAAGGCATTCGGGAGAAGATTACGAATCTGGCATACGAAATCAGATTGAAGTATTAAGGGTCACCCTACCCCCCAAAAATGCCTTAAATGGGCATATGACCCATCATGACTATATGGGACCCTTTTTTTTTTTTTTGTTCTGTAGAAATCAAAAACGGCTGAATCTATTTTTTTAAAATTTTCACAGATTGTTTTTAGATATCGGATGAGGGAGTCGCTCCCCTTTACCCCAACAACGCCATCCAAAACGAACAGTGGACCGATGGGCACAATATGGGTTTCAATGAAATTAAAATTTGGGTTCAAGAACCCAGCGGGCATCCCCAACCCAAAAACTCCTCTAAACAGATATGTTCGACGTTCATGTCAATATGGACCTCAAATGAAAAGTATTCGACAGTAGATTACAAATATGGCATGCAAAATTAGGTCCAAGCAATGGGAGGTCGCCCCACCCCCATGTTCCCCCTAAATGGCCATATTAGCCGACCATGTCTATATGGGACTCAAATGAAAGGTATTTGGGAGTAGATTACGAATATGACATTAAAATTGGTCACGGTGGGGCTTTTCTTTCCAAAACTAAGTCAAATAGATTGATTGACCCCTTATGGTAATATGGGACTCCAATAAAAGGTATTTGAGAGTAGAAAACGATTATGATATCCAATTTTGGAGCCAAGGGTTTGGGGGTACGCCCTAAAGCGCCCCCGTAAACTGAACTTCATTTCCGATTATGGCAATATGGAGCTCAAATCAACGGTATTTGGGAGTAAAGAACGAATTTGATATTAATTTTCAGGGCAAAGTGCTGGTAGCCCCCCCCCAGCCCCAAAACACCCTCCAAACAGTTCATATTTACCAATCATGACAATAGGGGGCTCACATGAAATGGGTTTGGGAGTGCAGCACGAATTTGATACCCATATTTGAGTCGAAATGTCAGAGTGGCATCCCTCCCGTCTCTAGCCTCTGGATGCCGTAATTTTTGTCCGATTTGACTGAAATTTGCACGTAGTGTTTTGTTATGACTTCCAAGGACTGTGAAAAAAAATATATATATTGGGTTGCCCAAAAAGTAATTGCGGATTTTTCATATAGTCGGCGTTGACAAATTTTTTCACAGCTTGTGACTCTGTAATTGCATTCTTTCTTCTGTCAGTTATCAGCTGTTACTTTTAGTTTGCTTTAGAAAAAAAGTGTAAAAAAAGTATATTTGATTAAAGTTCATTCTAAGTTTTATTAAAAATGCATTTACTTTCTTTTAAAAAAACCGCAATTACTTTTTGGGCAACCCAATATATATATCTACACAATGTATATACGAGGCCTCGTATCATTGAGCTTAAAACTTCAATCAGACTACACTCATTGATATGTGAGAAGTTAAACCCTGTTCCTTAATGTTCATGGTCAAATTTGAATTTGCAAACTTACTTGCCAAAATAGTGCTGGACATGGCCCACTCAAAGTAACGTAACTTTAGTTGTTGTGTCAAACCTTTTAGGCACTCAAAAAGTACCTAATTTGTTTCTCATCTCCAATGGTATTGAAAGCGCTGCAACAGAGCTTTGAGTGCTTTGAGATTAGATTTGCCTTCATTCTGCTAGCAGCTTACGTTTCGTCGCTGCGAGAGAGTAACCTCTTACAAAATGGGCTACTGGGCATTGCCGACGTTTTCATATCTTTGAAGTAGTCCAAAGTCGGAGAACAATCACGCACTAACTGCAAAGTCATGTACGGCTTGGTATTATGCACAAACTTTTGTCCGTGTTTAAATTTTGTTGTTTGAGATTAAAGTTCAATGAGAAAAGATTGATTTGCTACTGTGCGCCACCAGAAGATGATATCTAAACAACTTGATTTTTGCAATCATAACATAGTATGAAATGGGTGGAGATACTTATCAACAGAAAACGATGATAAGTATATGAAGTGGCACATATAGTAGTAGCACATTGGGGTCTACATACGCCTGCATAAATGATAACAGTTGTCCGATTGGTAACCATTACTGAAGCTAAATAAAAAAAATAACGGTTATTTTTTGATCAGTCCTGGTATGCTGGCGTTTAGTGGGGTTTTGGGGTGGGGCGGGTCCCATACACGTGTACTCACATGTGTATACCAAATTTTTGATTTTGGGTTACTCTTAGAATGCAAACAGGTAGAACTGGCAAACTAACGATTAATGCAACATTCCATATCTTATATTTAAAATTCAATTTGTGTTTGTTCCGTATAGACTCAAAAACGGCTGAACCGATTATCTTGAAATTTTCACAGATTGTGTAGGTTGGTCTGGAAGAAAACATAGGCTATATAATTTTTTGATATCGGGAGGGGGGCGGATCTTCCCCTTACCCCAAAAGTACATGCCAAAAATAAAAATGAACCGATCGGGACAATATGGGATTCAAATGAAAGGTATTCAAGAATAGAGTACGAATTTCATAATAAAAGTAGGTTGCAAGTACCTGGGGGGCCGCCCCATGCCTAAAACCCTTTAAAATAGATTTATTTGACGATCATGACAATATGGGACTCAAATGAAAGGTATTAGGGAGTAGAAAAAAATTTGCTTTCAAGTCTAGGTGGCGCTTTTCCTCCTAAAGATACGTCAAATGGGTTATTTGATCCATTTAAACAATATGGGACTCAAATGAAAGGTATTTGAGAGTAGAAAACGAATTTGTTATCCAATTTTGCAGCAATGTGTTGTGGGGTATGCCCTAAAACACCCCCTAAACTTTCCGTTGTGAATAAAGAACGAATTTAATATCTATTTTCAGTAAAAAGTGCCCGTGGACGCCCCAAGCCCAAAACATTCTCCAAACGGTTCATATTTACCGGCATTGGAAATATGGAGCTAAAATTGAAGGAATTTAGGAAGTACAGCACGAATTTGATATCCATATTTGAGTCGAAATGTCTGAGGTGCCATCCCTCCCCTAATGAGAACATTACCCTTAGATGTTCTTCCTTAGGGTAATGTTCTCATTAGGGAGCAAATTCTCACACATCCATGAGTGCTTTCCGATTCAAGTTTATACTCAATGGGACCTTTTTTTACAGCCGAGTCCGAACGGCGTCCCGCAATGCGACACGTCTTTGGGGAAAATTTTTTAAATGACCTTGCATGGCATTGTACCATGCAAAAGTCGCCAACATTAAGAAGGGATAAACACTGCTTTGATCGATGTTCTCGCCAGGATTCGAACGCGTCCAGCGTCATAGGCTACAATAGCACGAATTCGTTATTCGCCGTCAGGGAGAAGTGTCCCCACCCAAAAAAGATACTAGAGAGTTAAAGAAGGCGCAGCGG
This sequence comes from Stomoxys calcitrans, assembly GCF_963082655.1. Lineage (NCBI taxonomy): Eukaryota > Metazoa > Arthropoda > Insecta > Diptera > Muscidae > Stomoxys > Stomoxys calcitrans. The sequence goes on along the minus strand of NC_081552.1, from coordinate 233,554,583 downwards.
AGAGGGCCCGGTTGGGCTAGTTTCTTATAAAAAATATCGATAGTATCGTAAATTTTCCATTGTCTTTCAACAACTGTGCCAAGTACGGTCCAAATCGATCTATAACATGATATAGCTTCCATATAAATACGATCTACCGATTCTACTTCTTGAACTCTTACAAGCCGCAATATTAACCCGATTGAGATGAAATTTTGCATGTTGTGTTCCGTTATGACTTCCAAATATCTGTGCCTAGTACGGTCCAAATCGGTCTATAACCTGATGTAGCTCTTGTATAAACCGATCTACCGATTTGACTTCTTGAGCTCCTGGAAGCCGCAATTTTTGTGCGATTTGACTGAAATTTTGCACATAGTCTTCTTTTACGACTTCCATTAACTGCGCCAAGTACGATTTAAATCGGTCTATAATCTGATATAGCTCCCATATAAACCGATCTTTCGGTTTGAATTCTTTACCCCTGGAAGCCGCAATTTGCATTAGATTTGGCTGAAATTTTGCTTATGGTGTTTCTTTATGACTCGCAATAACTGTGCATAGTACGGTCGAAATCAATCTATAACCTGATATATGTAGCTCCCATATAAACCGGTCTCCCGATTTGATTTCTGGAGCCCTTAAAAGCCGCATTTTTTTTCCGATTCGGCTGATATTATGCACGTAGTGCTCTGTTATGACTTCCAACAACTGCGCCAAGTACGGTCCAAATCGATACACAAGCTGATATAGCTAACTTCCCTGAATGTAGAAGATAAATAAACAAAATATAATGATTTTTACATCAGAATATCATCTTCACATTCTATTTCAATCGTACGAAAAATGGTACTCTTATTTTATTGTATTTTTTGGGGACGTAATTGCCCATCATTGAAAATCACTTCATATCGAAAGAAAGCTTTCAGTGAGTGTGTACCTCGGCACGGATACCATCTACACACGAAGCAGCGATTGCATGCACAAAGCCATTGATCGTACAATAGACAATAAACAGACAAGCCCACATTATGCTGCCGGCGCCAGCATTTTGTCGACGTCGACGTCAGCGTCGACTTTGGTCACTTACCGCACAAAACATGCGAGAGCATTGAGATGGCTAAACACGAAGTCTATTGCGACGTTGAGGCGGCATTAAAAATCGTTATATTTATGAGTGTTAAGACGATTTGAATTCAGAACGTTTTTTGCTGTTTCCACATCAAGTAAGTGCTGTTCCGCAATAGC